>NC_090266.1:464879048-465119048 GCF_040414725.1 Anabrus simplex | reverse complement strand
ACAATTGCAGTTTCACAGTAAACACTGTTCCAAAACAGATATTACATGTATGTTAATCGTAACTACCCTCATCACGTTTTATGGTTTGCAGTAGGCTATTCCATATACAACATTCAAATTCCTGAATTCAGGTATGATTTACTAATTTAACGCAAAACTACAATCTACCAAGAAATTAAAGTAATTCATTGACGAGTCAGTATCCCCCTCCTGGTTGAGACTTCAAAGGTCGTAACTGATATAGTGAATTTCCCTACCGTCCATCTGGAAATTAACTCCTGTACAATAAACAAGAAATTTACGTTTGGAAATTTCTTTTCTTGCTTTACTTAGAACTTTTAAGGAAAGGTTCCATATTCCAACGAGAAAAAGTAGAGGTCACGAGGGAAGTTACGTTTTGCTCTCTCGTTTCCAGCATTGTTGTTAACTCCATATTCGTTTTTTCTTATTTTTTAACAAGTTGCTTTACGTCGCATCGATATACACTGGTCTTACGGCGACGATGGGATAGGAAAGGACTAGGAGTGGGAAGGAAGCGGCCGTGGCTTTAATTAAAGTACAGCCCCAGTATCTGCCTGGTGCGAAAATGGGGAAAGACGGAAAACCATCTTCAGGGCTGCCGACAGGTGGGTTCGAACCCACTATCTCCCGAATGCAAGCTCACAGCTGCGCACCACTAACCGCACCGCCAATTATCTCGGTGTTTAAGTATTTCGAAATGTTAAGACCGTAACTTAGACCGTTTTAAGAGGACCTCTTCCACGGCCAATTTCAGAGAGCCTCCATCACGTTTCTTCGAACAAACATTTCCGACCCCAGGGAAACTCAGTTATTAATCACTCACGTGTCCGGGTTGTAATAATGTTATTCTTTTTACGACCTATTAACTACATTCTTTTACAGTTTTCGGAGACGCCGAGTGCCGGAATTTAGTCCCGTACGAGTTCTTTAACGTGCCCGTAAATCTACCGACACGAGGCTGACGTATTTGCTCACCTTCAAATACTACCGGACTGAACCTGGATCGAACATGCCAAGTCGGGGTCAGATGGCCAGCGCCTCAATCGTCTTAGTCACTCAGCCCAGCTGTCCACGTTGTTGGGACGCCCCTGGCTACGAGCCTATCATCCCTGTGGCCATAAAAGAGAAAGCGCTTAGGCCTGACTAAATGAACAAAGCACTGCCAAGAAGGCATACGGCTACTCCGTGCGACAGGTAACTATGTGGCAGATTTTCAAATAGCTTTGGACATGCCTCACACAATAACGGTAGGCCATACCAGTTCAGGAATGAGGGGTTCTAAGGGGTAAACAAAACTGGGCTTTCAAAGATAAATAATGGGCGAACGTAGTCTGAAGTTTACCTGCCAGGTTGATATAGCAGAAAAAAAACCTTAGTCGTTTCAAACGGTAACATAACAAATATAAGGCACTGATATTTCATTTTTGATCTTTCGTGCAAAATATTCTTTGTGCCGTGCATTTACGACTGACGGCCTTTCTCTACGAGGTCCATTGGTGGAGTGTTCGTTCATGAGATTAAGCGTCTGGGACAAAAGTAATTTAAATTTAACGGAGTATTATTACATTATACATACAATGAAATGAATCGCCAACTACCTGGACCCCATCTCTGTCTCAACATACACTGACTGACAGAGCAAATGCAACACCAAGATGGAGTGGTTCGAAAGGGATGAAAGTTGGGGAAAAAACAGAGACGGCACGGACGAATAATTGATGTTTATTTCAAACCGATATGCAGGTTACACAATGCGCACGGCATCGACTCAGTAGGATGTAGGACCACCGCGAGCGGCGATGCACGCAGAAACACGTCGAGGTACAGAGTCAATAAGAGTGCGGATGGTGTCCTGAGGGATGGTTCTCCATTCTCTGTCAACCATTTGCCACAGTTGGTCGTCCGTACGAGGCTGGGGCAGAGTTTGTAAACGGCGTCCAATGAGATCCCACACGTGTTCGATTGGTGAGAGATCCGGAGAGTACGCTGGCCACGGAAGCATCTGTACAACTCGTAGAGCCTGTTGGGAGATGCGAGCAGTGTGTGGGCGGGCATTATCCTGCTGAAACAGAGCATTGGGCAGCCCCTGAAGGTACGGGAGTGCCACCGGCCGCAGCACATGCTGCACGTAGCGGTGGGCATTTAACGTGCCTTGAATACGCACTAGAGGTGACGTGGAATCATACGCAATAGCGCCCCAAACCATGATGCCGCGTTGTCTAGCGGTAGGGCGCTCCACAGTTACTGCCGGATTTGACCTTTCTCCACGCCGACGCCACACTCGTCTGCGGTGACTATCACTGACAGAACAGAAGCGTGACTCATCGGAGAACACGACGTTCCGCCATTCCCTCATCCAAGTCGCTCTAGCCCGGCACCATGCCAGGCGTGCACGTCTATGCTGTGGAGTCAATGGTAGTCTTCTGGGCGGACGCCGGGAGTGCAGGCCTCCTTCAACCAATCGACGGGAAATTGTTCTGGTCGATATTGGAACAGCCAGGGTGTCTTGCACATGCTGAAGAATGGCGGTTGACGTGGCGTGCGGGGCTGCCACCGCTTGGCGGCGGATGCGCCGATCCTCGCGTGCTGACGTCACTCGGGCTGCGCCTGGACCCCTCGCACGTGCCACATGTCCCTGCGCCAACCATCTTCGCCACAGGCGCTGCACCGTGGACACATCCCTATGGGTATCGGCTGCGATTTGACGAAGCGACCAACCTGCCCTTCTCAGCCCGATCACCATACCCCTCGTAAAGTCGTCTGTCTGCTGGAAATGCCTCCGTTGACGGCGGCCTGGCATTCTTAGCTATACACGTGTCCTGTGGCACACGACAACACGTTCTACAATGACTGTCGGCTGAGAAATCACGGTACGAAGTGGGCCATTCGCCAACGCCGTGTCCCATTTATCGTTCGCTACGTGCGCAGCACAGCGGCGCATTTTACATCATGAGCATACCTCAGTGACGTCAGTCTACCCTGCAATTGGCATAAAGTTCTGACCACTCCTTCTTGGTGTTGCATTTGCTCTGTCAGTCAGTGTATATACTACAGACTTGTAGGGTTTAATATATCGTGTTATGCTTTCAATCGAGTACTGAAGTTCAAATATAAAATTAAAGACGCTGCTAGGTACAGGCTTGTACACCTGTAACCGACAGTATTATTATTATTATTATTATTATTATTATTATTATTATTATTATTAAGAATAATTTTGCGTTCCAGTAACTCTGAGGTGCCGGAATTTTGTCCCGCAGTTCTTTTACGTGCCAGTAAACCTACAGACACGAGGCTGACGTATCTGAGCATCTTCAAATACCACAGGACAGAGCCAGGATCGAACCTGCCAAGCTGAGCTACTCAGTCCGGCTGTAGCTAACAGTCTCTGCCTTTTTCCTATTCATTTTCCCTTCTCTTAAGCAACATCTACCTGCTGGGGAGCACAGCACATTCATGGAAACGTGGCGGCAGGTTTTGACATAGCCTTAACAAGTAGCTGATTCCACCTGAGATAAGTTTAAGCTCAATCTTTCGGACATTCCCTGAAGTAGACAATGTCGTCGCTATACATTTCGTCGTGCTCAGTAATTTACTGCTAAAATCAAATATCATACATGCTCAGACAAGTTTTCGTACCTGGATTCCTCTGGGTGGAATTGAATTCAACACTAACGACTGAAATAAAAATGGCATGTTATACCTACATTTTGTTGCATCATGTAGGTGGAATGGGAAATATTTCCCGCCTTATAACCTTTGTAACTTTGGTGTCTGTACTGGTGTGATAACGCATAATTAACTGGAGCTACGATTGCGAAAGTAGCCGTCGTCTATACGTTACATACCGCCCAGGTATTCACTACATGGGAAACTACTGAATCCCACTGCTAGGAATGTAGAGAGTGGACTTTTCTGTTCTCAGTTATAATCCCGAGACTAAGAGCACCCCTTTCGTGATCTTCGAGAACTCGTCCAATTCGTGGTAGAAACGGAACTTAAACTCGGGCCAAAGCAACCCAGCAGTTTTCCACGAAAACATTATGATCATTAGACAATGGAACCTCCATTCTTACGTGGAATCCGAAACTCAAGACGACGAAGAAAATCTCGCATGCATATTTGTGTGGAATTTGCATTTCAGAGTTAGGTAACTCTCCACTGTATCCTACGGTTTTAATTTGTGTGACTCATTCCATTTAAATTAAACTGAATATCTTTTAGAATATTACTTTTCACGATTAGACAAAAACTAAATTGGTATAAATTTCTGTTATATCCTCTTATGTTTAGTAGCCTACTTCTGGACCTCCATGAAATCTAATAACGTGATGAGTAGGGCTAGTACTATAATGAAATGGCGTATGGCTTTTAGTGCCGGGAAATCCCAGGACGGGTTTGGCTCACCAGGTGCAGGTCTTTTGATTTGACTCCCGTAGGCAACCTACGCGTCGTGATGAGGATGAAATGATGAAGACAACACATACACCCAGCCCCAGTGCCAGGGAAATTAACCAATGATGGTTAAAACTCCCGACGCTGCCGGGAATCGAACCCGGGACCCTTGTGACCGAAGGCTAGCACGCTAACCATTTAGCCATGGAGCCGGACAGTCCTATGATGATCTATGAACTATCAAAAATGTCCTACAAATAAGGCTTTTATAACAAAAATCCTTCTTTTTTTGCTAGTTGCTTTACGTCGCACCGACACAGATAGGTCTTATGGCGCCGATGGGACAGGAAAGGGCTAGGAGTGGGAAGGAAGCGGCCGTGGCCTTAATTAAGGTACAGCCCCAGCATTTGCCTGGTGTGAAAATGGGAAACCACGGAAAACCATTTTCAGGGCTGCCGACAGTGGGGTTCGAACCTACTATCTCCCGAATACTGGATACTGGCCGCACTTAAGCGACTGCAGCTATCGAGCTCGGTCAAAAATCCTTCAAAATTGCCCTAAAATTGCCAAAAAAGACCTATATATTTTGTATTTTAAATTTGTTCGTAAGAAAACGTTCATTATTTAGACTCGTAACTTTTACGTCATACTCATAATCAAATTCAATTACTAACATTGAAGACACATTACTTATTTCATTTTGTATCAATCTGAACAATTTTCCCGATCATCTGATTGTATAAAAATTGTCCGGCTCCTTGACTGAACGGTGAGCATACTGGCTTTCGACCGATAGCGTGCCGGGTTCGATTCCCGGCCGGTTTAGGAAATTTAACATTGTCCGGTTAGTTCCTCTATCTCGGGAGATGGGTGTGTGTGTTCGTCTTAATCAGTGACAGGAAGAGTACAAGAAAAAGGTAATTGGACTGAATTACAGTTACCTGAGAATTACAATTAAAATTTTAGAACGGCTGCCTTACGGAGAACGCTGACATTTTTTTTTTGCATGGGGATGATAGCAACGTTTGCAAAGAAAATTATGTTTCATTTTGGGCGGTCTTTTTTTAGTATAGAGACAATAAGTGAGACTGAGCATGTTACTTTGGAACTTCCTAAATGTTTTTCCCCAAACCGGTAATTATTATTTTAATTAGCCAAAATGGCTAATTGTCCTGCGGGACAAAATACGGACACCTTGACGTCTCCGAAAACGTTAAAAGTAGTTTGTGGAACGTAAAGCCATTATTATTATTATTATTATTATTATTATTATTATTATTATTATTATGTTATAACGGCCGAGAGGATCCGTCGTGCTGACCACACAACACCTCGTATTCTGCAGGCCTTCGGGCTGAGCGGAGGTCGCCATGGCCCTTCGGGGCTGTTGCGTCATGGATTGTTTTAATTATTATTATTATTATTATTATTATTTAATACATCGATTACAGTTCTATTTCAAGAAGTAAACTACGAGTAAAAATTACATTTTATAAAAGTAACGATTACAAGTAAAAATTACTCAAAGAGTATACGTTACAAGTAATTCGATTACTTTTACTCCATTATTTCCCAACTCTGGCCTTAATGCATATTATCGTTTACATACAACATATCGAACTACAAACCAACACAGAAATGCGCAACAGTGAATACATCCCTCCAAGTAGGGTTGGCGTTAGGAAAGGCACTGTACGTAAAAACTTAAGAAAAAGAAAATGAACAAACAGAAATTATTTTAACTGATGCCTTGGCCAGCAAGTAGCCCTAGTTAGTTGTTACGGTTTCAATTTCACAACAGGATTTGCTTTGACTTTCGGCATAATGCAGTCTAAACTCAGGGCACCTTTTGCATTGTACACTAAATTGACACTGTGTTTGATAAAGTTGACTCACTCACTGACCACCAGCTGAGATCCTACAACAAATGTTCGAAATGCGGGCGGGCGGGCGGGCATGCCACCGCCTATCCCGAACCAGCAAGTACATGTGGACAAATCTGGGGTTGCTGGATCGGCCCATTACATAGGGGTGGACATGAACGTGGAAATATTTAATATGTGGAAAATAACCCTGTTAAAATATGTACAAAACACTGTTATTAAGGCAAAAAGGTGTACAGGAGACACGAATAATCAATGAAAAGGAAAATAATATATTAATGGGCATATATGGTAAAAATTAAACTCGTAAAATGGTCCCAAAATAAACATTGCAAGAAAATGCTCGTAAGAGATAAAATTAAAAAAATGCAGAAACAAAGATACGGTTTCTTAAAATATTCCATTTAACGTAAATCACGTAAAAAGGTGCTATGTTTTTGTGTTAAATGCCTACTGTATTACTGAAACTGACTTTTGCCTGATGTGAAAATGAGAAACCACAGGAAACTACCTTCAGGGATTCCAACGATTGGGTTCGTAACTGTAAGGTACACATCGCGCGTCCAACTCGTTCAATACTCTTTCTTTTATAGGTCTTCGCGAATATTGCGTGTTATTTAAGAGTTTTTCTTTTCCATATGTGAGTGTGTTTAATTGAGTCTCGTATTTTTTTGTGTGGTTTGTTGCATCAAACCGACATTGCCTATAATGTGCATAATTGACCCGCGATGCACGTTGTACAGTGATAGAATAGGGATTAAGGCGGCCACTACTACAGGTTAAGTGTCAACAGCAATCTTAAAATACCAGCATTATTTCAACAGGTAATCACTGTACAGATGCTCACTTTATTGTGATTATTGGATTATTGTAACTATTTGATTATCTGTGATTACACTTTCAGATACAGGTCGATGAATAATCAATGTGGAAATTAATGTGTGAATGGTTAATTAACATGCATAATGTCGCTAGCGTCTTTTCAGTTGACAGCATTTTTAAAGCATTCGGCTCCATGGCTAAATTCCCGGAAGGGTCGGGAATTTTAACCATAATTGGTTAATTCCCCTGGCACGGGGACGGATGCCAGAAAAGTGCGAAAACTGAAACTTGCAACATATAATTAAAGCGAAAATTCGCGCACACTAGGGATTATTGCTACCTGATTAGTGTTTCCCAGGTTTTGGTAAATATTTCGTTGCCGGAAATATGCAAAAACTATCCTGAGAATCCCATCTACCGTGGATTAGCTTTCCGATTTTAACATTGACATTGTATTTGCAACCTCCCATACCACATCACAAACGTCTACCACGTAGTTTTGTAACTAATGGGAACAATAGTGGTGACTTTCGCTGCGGCCGGTTCCACTGCCGGTTCGGGGCGCATACCCGTATTTTTGTTCACTTTACTTTTAACCTTCATAGGGTTAGCAATATTGTGTATGGAAATTGTTACCACGATCAGGAGTAGGTCCTCCGCTCATCATAATGGTTACGCGTACCGTAAGTATAGAGAAAAAAATCAGGTGTTCTTACGTGGCTATGTTTACGCCAAAAGTCATGTCACAGCGGTCGAAGAATGAACAAGTACTTTATTTATCCGAACATTTGTGTGAACCACCTGATGACGCAGCTATAGAAGTGAAGAAGCAAGTGTGTAATGTCAAGAAGAGGGCTCGAGAAGCATCTACACAGTGATATATGTATTTTTTGCTAGTGGCTTTACGTCGCACCGACACAGACAGGTCTCATGGCGACGATGGGACAGGAAAGGCCTAGGAGTTGGAAGGAAGCGGTCGTGGCCTTAATTAAAGTAGGCCCCTACAGCATTTGCATGGTGTTAAAATGGAAAACCACGGAAAACCATTTTCAGGGCTGCAGACAGTGGGATTCGAGCCCACTGTCTCCCGGATGCAAGCGCCCAGCCGCGCGCCCCTAACCGCACGGCCAACTCGCCCGGTACACAGTTATGCGATATATAACCCGATGAAATAGGAAACCTAAATAACAAAGGTTAGTAAAGAAATGTCCTTATTTATATTACAATAACTTTCGTATTTTATTAATATAAAGTACAGCTGCCATATGGTAATATAAACCAAGGATGAATTTTGTATTACAAATTAAATTATACGTCAATGAATTGCAATACGGAATGTATATTTACGAAAATTTATATATTTACTACTAATAGTGTACTAATATTTGGCATAGCCTGTACATCCGGAAAAATTGTTGAAGCTCGTCTTCTCTCTTGACGGAAAGTTTCTTTTGTAATTTTTTGCTTTAGGTGGTACTTTAATGCAAATATTTACTGAACACAAATTATAGAGCGTAATAAGCTATATATGGTTATGACTTTTTTATGTATCGTAAGGTAGGAAATGAGAAAAATGAGACAATATACTTTGATATTTTCTTATATGCTTAAGATACTTTTATTAATCAATATGGTCGTTGCAGGTTATGACTTTGTGACAAAAATGCCCTACGCAAAATCGCTGAAGAGAACCTTGCGAAATCAGTGGAGTAACGAGCATGGAAATCAACAAGAGCCAAAAGAACGTGGTGACATTCCCATTGAAGAAATCTTGAAAATGGCCTATGGTAGCAGTTTTCTCCTTGTAGATGACGGAATCGAAGAAAGAATCCTAGTTTTCAGTGGAGACAGAGGAAAAGAAAGTCCAAAAACATCTACACATTTTTTTAATGGTTGGTACAATTAGGTGCTGCAGCAAACAGTTTGCACAAGTCTACACTGTTCACGCAGAACTAGAAGGCTGGCCTGACGAAACAAACGTGTTCCCTGCAGTATTTGCCCTACTCCCTAATATGCCTACATTCGCCTGTTCCTTCTTAGTAAAGAAGTAATTCCACAGTGATGTCCCAGTGAAGTCAAAGTCGACTTTGAGGCAGCTCTACATGAAGTTCTTCCCTCAAACCAAGTGAATGGGTGTCACTTCCATATGAAGAAATGCTTATGGAAAAAAAAGTCTAGGTCTAGAAGAGGAATACCGTTAGAATGAAGAGTTAAGGCTTCACGTCACCATGTGTCCGGCACTGGCATTTTTGAAACCGGAAGGACGTAGATGACTGATGGCTCCAGATTCATGCGGAAGCTCCCGACAAACAAAAAATTAAGTTTTTTGACTACTTTGTGGGTACATGGCTACAAAATGAAGAGATCTCCATCGAAATGTGGAGTTGCTACGGTAAGACACAGAACCACGATTGCTGTAGAAGGATGGCAAAACATATTAAATACTGTCGTTGGGAACTCCCACACCAGAGTCAACATACTGGTGGAATGTTTGAAGAAGGAGGCAGAACACTCAAATTGCATGTACATGAGGTTAGAAATACATCTTGAAGGGAAGAAAAGAATGAGGAAATACTTGAAACTGGACGATAGATAGGACTGAGAAAACCATAACAGCATATGAAGAGATAAGAGACATTAAGTCCTGCTTAAAAGCCATTTTTCATATTCAAAAATTGGACTAAATTACGGTAACCCACATGCAAATATATACATATGTAAAAATGACGAAGCCTAGAAAACGATTTTATACGACAAATGTATGAGAAAATGAAGCCTATGAAGGCTGATTTTAAACACGCCAAAATAGTATGATGATAATTATCATTTTGACAGTCCAAAGCCTGTTTGAAGTGTGATGGAAATCCGTTTCAATAAGTTGTATGGATAAAAGATTATTTTATTTACCCGGGTCGCTTACATTACATGTCTTGTTTATTTTTTTCGAAGACAGTGTTCGCAAATTTACGGCAACGAAATATTTACTAAGGCCTGAAAACTCTAGTCAGGCAGTAATAATCCCTACTGTGCGCGATTTTCTGCTTTAATAACCTGTTCGCAAATTTCCGTGGTTGCACTTTTCCGCACACAAACGTGGACTGGGTGTATGTGTCGTCTCCATCAGTTCATCCTCATCACGACGCGCAGGTCGCCTGCGGGAGTCAAAAATTTCTGCACCAGGCCTCTCCGGAGGCCACACGCCATCATCATTCTTATTAAGCAAGGCGAATGGCCTTTGAACAATTAGAAGTATGAATAAGTATCACAACCATGTAGAGTATAATGAATTAGAATTACAAAATTATGTGTTATTTGATATTTAGGAGTCTGATAAATATCGCGTGGATTAAGTTTCAAGCAATGTTTTATTTAATGCACCGGTAATTCAACATTGATTCAAATACAGTAGAAGCTCATTATTCCGGACCCCATTAGTCCGGACTTCGCTTAATCCGGACAGCCGTTTAATACAACATAAATGCTATTACAGTATAAAGCTGAGTTACGAACGCAATGTTGTAAACTACGCAGGAGATCGTTGAAAGGGTGATCGCTGGAGAAAGCTCTGAAATGGATGAGCATGACCAAGATGAAGAAGGTAATATTATATACCCTGAGACAAAACTTAGTGAAATTACAGACCATTTAAACATTGTAACTGAATACGTTGAAGATAACAACGATGAAATCATATCTGCTTATTACGAACATTTGAGGCATATGCGTGAGTTAATCATTTAAAAAAAATCAATGTCACAGGAAGACAAAACCTAAGCGGTTTCTTCAAACCAGTAAGCGTGTCAAGTGTGGTCAAGGAAGGCGTGCCTTATTGCCATGTTCTATTTCTGTACTGCATTAGTTATTTTGTATGCTGTAGGGCCTAATACTGTATTGCGTTATATTTCGTATACTAAACGACCTGTGTATCTCTCAAATTTATAATACTGTACAGTACACGTTCTTTTTACCAAATAGTGTGTTTAAATGTGTACCATGGCTCATTTCACAAGTTATTTTGTTTAATCCGGACTTCCATTAATTCGGGCAATCTAGAGTCTCAATCAGTCCGGATTAATGAGGTTTTACTGTTATTCGAACTTCATTTCAAATTAATCAATTAAACCATTGTGAGTAATTTAACTAAGTGTTTTTCATTAAGAATAACATAGTATGATTTTATTGATTTAAAGTATATAGTGTAAGGCTACATTGGTAAAATGGCACAATCAAATAAGCTTATGTTATTGTTTTGACGGTTTTTTAAATTTTTTTTTTTTACAATTTGCTTGACGTCGCACCGACACGGATAGGTCTTATGGCGACGATGGAATAGGAAAGGCCTAGGTGTTAGAAGGAAGCGGCCGTGGCCTTAAGGCTGCCGACAGTGGGGTTCGAACCCACTATCTTCCGGATGCAGGCTCACAGCTGCGCGGCCCTAACCACATGGACAACTTGCTCGGTCTATGTTTTGACTCACTGTATGCAAAATGTTACTCAATCAAGTTGTATCTCAGTTTATTTCAATGCAAATTCATTTTTATTCAGTTTAAAGTTTATATAATTGTATTTACTTAACTTCTCCATAATATTTTTAATAATTGCAGTTTCATGTGGTTTAATTCGGTTCTAGTTAAATTCGATTTCCTTTCTTAAATAAATGTATCATACAAAATCAGCCTGGTTTTCTAATTTAGTAGCTTAGCCCATAGATTATAATCACTTACGTACCCCAAACGAAGAAGTGATGGACGGTCTGCGCCCTGGGATGAGAGAAGAAATGGTAGATATCTGAGCAGCGCCCAGACAAAACGCACGAGACTACCAACTCATGCTAGAAGAGGACATTCAAACTAATTACTATTATTATTATTATAATTATTATTATAATTATAATTATTATTATTATTATTGTTATTATTATTATTATCTTGTTGTCCAGTTCCACGGCTGAGGGATCAGCGTCTGGGCCTTCGGTCCACGGGTTCGATTCCTTGTCGGGTCAAGAGATTCTAATCTTAAACGAGTCACTTCCTTCGCTCAGCAACTGGGTATTTATGCTCTCCCAGCATTCCTGAACTCACGTACCATACACAACACTATCCTCCGCCACATAAACACGCAGTTTATTTATACACGACAATGTCTCGCATCCTCATCAGTGGCCTGTCTTACAAGGACTGCACCAGGCTAGCACAGGGAATTATGCTAACACCCGTCTCTCACAATCACTGAAACCAAAAGTCCGAGAAAAGGTACTGTCTATAGTAATATTTTCTTATTGTTGATACATGCAAGTTTACAAAAGTTGATATCCTATAGCATAACTGAAAAAGATGCGGTAAGAGCACAAATATAGAAGTGTCCCAAAAACACCATTAACCAAAATTTAACACTTGTAAATGGTTTAGAAATTGAACAGAGAAATAATGGCCTGCAATGAGTGTTCGAAACATTATTGTAAAAAAATGGAACTTAGCGAAACCCCAGAAACGCGACCCCCCAAAGTGGGGTATTCACCCTCACTCAGTCCCTCTATACCACGTCCGTTATCTCAAATTAATTAGTATTATATTGTCAAAACATACAATTTAATTAGTACATGACGTTAAATTAATTACATGCTATAACTATAATCTACGTATCTAATTGCTTTAGACCTCAACAAAGTCACATTGTCTAGGTGGCCTTAGGTACAGTTCAGTCATTAACTGGCCTGTATCAATACTTTCCTCTATCAATTTACTTCCCCACATTCCCCTAAGAATGTTGAATAATTTTGTAATTCTTCCCGTGTGCATCCACTCTGTTCAATAACTTCAAAACGCATACAAGTGATGAGTTGTTTCTTCTTCTTCTTATTCTTCTTCTTCTTCTTAACCTTCAGGGTAGGTTTTTCCCTCGGACTCAGCGAGGGATCCCACCTCTATCGCCTCAATGGCAGTGTCCTGGAGTTTCAGACTCTGGGTCGGGGGATACAGCTGGGGAGGATGACCACTACCTCGTCCAGGCGGTCTCACCTGCTATGCTGAACAGGTGCCTTGCGGGGGATGGGAAGATTGGAAGGGATAGACAAGGAAGAGGGAAGGAGGCGGCCGTGGCCTTAAGTTAGGCACCATCCCGGCATTTGCCTGTAGGATAAGTGGGAAACCACATAAAACCACTTCCAGGATAGCTGAGGTGGGAATCGAACCCCCCTCTATTCAGTTGACCTCCCGAGGCTGAGTAGACCCCATACCACCCCTCGTACTACTTTTCAAATTTCGTGGCAGAGCCGAGCCTCCGGGGGTGGCAGCTAATCACACTAACCACTACACCACACATAGGCGGACGATTGAGAGTTTCACTACTAATTTTCTTCATATCCTCCTCATCGTAACATGCAAAACTTTTCTGAGCTCTGCACTTTTATATGCTAATAGAAATGCTCGGACTGCGAAGGGGTTTGGGGTTTTCCGGACCAAGAATAGTTTAGGGTATAGGATGGAAGATCCATCGGGTAAGGGGGTATGCTATGGATAACAAGAAACGGAAGCTACGCGAATACTGGAACCACAGATATTACAAAATTTTACAATTTATTAAGTAATTTAATTTTAGTAATCGAATATTCATTAACTTGAATAAAGAAAACAGCTTGATAAATGCGCTTAACCTTGAGTTAAACAGGGTACCCACTAGGAACCCAAGTCTGTTTTCCCTGTATTTTCCCTGAGATATTTCAGATTTCCGGGCATTAAATTTAGTGGAGCATGGTACATAACGAGTTTGTTTATCATACTATGGAATCTTGAAATATATTTTGCACGAACAATTACAATGGCATAAAGAACTTGAAATACATGTAGCATAAGTCTAACAAGCTAGACCTTATCATTAAGTGCCAATCTGTGATGTGGGTTATGAGTAATCACATCATACACAGCCACTATAAGAAACACTACAACCAACGAAAATTGTAACATTGCTCACAGCAAACCATCAGCCAATCACTCTTCTAACTAACGCCTGACCGAGCTCGATAGCTGCAGTCGCTTAAATGCGGCCAGTATCCAGTATTCGGGAGATAGTAGGTTCGAACCCCACTGTCGGCAGCCCTGAAAATGGTTTTCCGTGGTTTCCCATTTTCACACCAGGCAAATGCTGGGGCTGTACCTTAATTAAGGGCACGGCCGCTTCCTTCCCACTCCTAGCCCTTTCCTGTCCCTTCGTCGCCATAAGACCTATCTGTGTCGGTGCGACGTAAAGCAACTAGCAAAAAACTAACGCCTGTGGTTCCCAGTTCCTTTAGCAAATGGAAGTGTCGTTCGAATACGTATGCTGGTCAACTAGTGTGCATAGAAACGAGCATCACTGACACATTCAATTCGTTGTAGACTTCTTTTCTGTGATAATTTCCCTTTCCCATAATAATTTCTACTTAATAGTGGGACGAAATCCGTAATCATTACGGACAGTCCATAAGAGTTAGCATCTCTACTTTATGTAAATTAAATGGGTAACTTTTAAAACACCGGGCGTTTTAATAACATAAAAGTTATTGAATTTTAATTTATAATATACACCTGAACAGAAGTTTTGTACCACCTGTATTTGTTGTATTCGTGAAGGATGTTCGCTCTAAGAGTTGTTGCATGACGAACAGGCATCCAGTGACGTGTAACGCTACCTGGTAGTAGACGCGGGGGTTATGCACGCAGTCTCAGAACAGTGCGCTGTTACTGTCACCTGTGGACACAACATAACAAGAGCACATTTGTGTCCTGTGCAGTGTACATACATGCATCGACGAGTCATTACCGCTTTTGATCAAATGCGCATAGTGACAATGCGTCAGCAAGGCGTCTCTGTGAGGGCGACTGCCGGCCTGTTTGGTATACACCATAACGATGTTGTCAGGACATACAGCCGCTATCGTGTGACAAAGTATTTAAGATCGTCTTTGGAGTGCTCCTCCGCGGTGAACAACAGCACCTGACGACCGATACGTGGGAATTCTGGCTGGCAGGAACCAGGCAAACACCGCAACAAAACTGCGTAGTGCTTTACGGCAAGCAACTGGTAGGGCTGTGTCAATGCAGACAATCAGAAATAGTATCCACAGGGACCACCTACACTCAAAAATTCCTTGGCGAACACTTGCACGTACACCCCTACACCTTGGTGCCAGGTACAGACGGGCAAGGGAGCACTTGAACTGAACTCTGGAAGAATGGCGGCGGGTCGTCTTAACGGATGAGTGTCGAATGTGTCTGACTCTTGGATAATCGTTGGAGGAGGATTTGGAGAGAGCGAGGTAACGCCAGACGAGTTCTTTTCGGCATCCCACATGCTCATCAGGGAGGCAGAGCCGACATGTTTTGTGGCGACATTATGTGTGGACATCGGACGCCACTCATTATCGTAAAGGTCAATACGACAGGTACAATACCGGAACAGAATACTCGGTTCCATTGTTCAACTATACTGAGAATATTTCGGTGACAGACTCGTTCTGCAAGATGAAAGCGCGCGCCCGCACCGCTCCAATCTTGTGAACCTCTTTCTCAGGGAGGCCCACATCCATTTGATGAACTGACTTGCGGTGTCTCTGGACATAAATTCCATTGGACTTGCCTGGGATATCCTGAAACAGGCAGTGCGATGAACGAATCCACCTCTCACCTGGCCGGAGGACTGCTGTCCAAGAATGGTACAGGATCGACGAAGACAGCCTCAACCACCTCATGGACAGCATACCACGACCGGTCCGATCATACTTCACTGCATGGGGTGGAGTAAAACCATAATGAGGCAGAATCAGATTCCCATGTCTGATAGGCGGATGCACGTTGCCGAAGAATAGGGTTTGTGTTACGCCTGTCGTTTTTTTCTTTACATCAATCGTGTTATGCTTGACATAAAGTGTGTATGATTATAATTTAAGTTTCGGTTTAATGAGAACAAAGGAATAAATGAATGGGGGAGGGGGAGAGTTACTACCTACTACCATATAATTTTACTATCAAAGTAAAGACCTGAAATTACGTTATCAATAACAGCGAGTTGTAAGCTACACCACACTCGAACTAATGCAATACTACGTACGACGCCCACCTCGTGTACTGCCAGCTATGAGCGTTTAGAACAAATATGTCTACGTTTTTCATTCTATCCCCACTAGCTCGCGAGCGCTCTCTCTCTCTCAAAATACTACTACTCGCTGTGCATGACTCGCGTACAGTCTACGTATCAGTCTCGTTCGATCATTCTGTTCGGGTCCAGTCTTAGATCGAAAGCTTAACTTTGGTGTGAGAAGTCATTTCCGTGTCTTTTCCCTGTACATTTTCTGCATTTGTAGTTCCCCGAGTTCTCCCTCCTTTAGCAGAAAATGAGTACCCTGCACAGGCCATCGATTGGCGCTTGAATTAATACAACTATAAAGACCAAAGTCCGTTACTTGAAAGGAAATTTTAGGGCCTGTACTCCGACAACCGGATAAAAGTGCAGTTTAAATTTATGAGGCAGTTTGCACATTCATCAGGAAGTTCGGTTGAAAACGCGTACTACGACTTTCGTTTATGTGAAATCTGGGAGAGTATTCTCCAGTTTAGCTATGCCGAAGTTGGAGAGACAGTTAACGCTCTTATCTGGAACTTTGCTCCTATCGGGGACGCTGCTTTAAGAATCAAGATGGCTACACATCAAGATGAATCTACATCTGCATGATGCTATACGAAAAATAAGTTGTTATAATATAATCTATGTAGGTATATTTTTATAAAATATATCATGCTTCCTGTTCAGCTATCACAGAATTTTCAAAAGATTTCCCAAGCTAGCAAGTTGTTTATACTGACTATATGAGTAGCACGCAAGCAATTCAACAGCAAGCTTCCTAGGTAGCCGAGTCGTTACGGAAACATCGTTTGATGCTGCCACACAGTTATTTATGGGTTCGAGTCCCAACAGTTCAATATATTTTACCTTCTAAATGTTAGTCGGTAGCGTACTAGAGGTGATAGAACACATTTCCAAATCATTAGAGCGCGTAGGTTCTATTCCAAATCTATCCGCGACACACATATGGAGTCAAGGTATACGACGTTGTTCATGATTCGTCCGTCGTATGAGGACGTTAAGGTTATATTTCTTTGATTTCATAACAACTTGCTAATAAATGTTTACACAAAAGTGAGATAAATGCTTGCCAGTTACTATTCTAACATTGTCTTGGAAAAAGAAACGAACTACTTATTAAATTAGCAACAATAAATTGAATTAATAATAAAATTAACGATGCGCCGCCGCATACAATGGCATTAATTACGAGTATAAATTTTACTTTCGCCGCAACGCGCATCCACGTAAATAGTATTAGACACAAAATAAAATTATACCTACCGTGAGGTAGGAATTATTTGATAACACACGTAACCTGAATCTGAACCTTTGCGTCCAAGTTACATTTTCAGTCTTTTTTATTTTCTACAATTTCTGAGTTTCGTTACATACGGTAGTTAAGTTTAACATTTTTTCGTACCGGGCGAGTTGGCCGTGCGCGTAGAGGCGTGCGGCTGTGAGCTTGCATCCGGGAGATAGTAGGTTCGAATCCCACTATCGGCAGCCCTGAAGATGGTTTTCCGTGGTTTCCCATTTTCACACCAGGCAAATGCTGGGGCTGTACCTTAATTAAGGCCACGGCCGCTTCCTTCCAACTCCTAGGCCTTTCCTATCCCATCGTCGCCATAAGACCTATCTGTGTCGGTGCGACGTAAAGCCGCTAGCAGAAAAAAAAACATTTTTTCGTAGGTGTAGATTTCAGTCCTAATGCTTTTTTGACCAGAACTTCCACATTATAGCTTAATAGGAGTCTGATATTGGACTCTAGCAATACAATTTCACCGAGCTCGATAGCTGCAGTCGCTTAAGTGCGACCAGTATCCAGTATTCGGGAGATAGTGTGATCGAATCCCACTATCGACAGCCGTGAAGATGGTTTTCCGTGGTTTCCCATTTTCACACCAGGCAAATGCTGGGGCTGTACCTTAATTAACGCCACGGCCAACTCCATCCCACTCCTAGCCCTTTCCTGTCCCATCATCGCCATAAGACCTATCTGTGTCGGTGCGACGTAAAGCAGTTTGTAAAAAAAATACAATTTCAAAAGGAATAGTGATAAGCAAAAGAAAACACTAGGGAACATGTATACCACAGCGTTAAATTTAACTATATTTTCAGTAACCTTATTACCAACGCAATAAAAACGTTACATCTTCCGCTTAACAATACCGTCGTTAAAATCTGTTGGTAGTACTCAAGGAAACGTTTAACTTCTAGTTTGCTAAACCGTAGCCTAAGTATATGGCTGTTTATCTGACAGTCATAGTACAGGCTATTAGTTGCGAAATAATTTACATAATATGAACTTCCAGGTTGATTAGTATTGAGTACTCAATATAAAGAGAACCGGCCTCCTTTAGATCCATACCTATTATCTTTAAATAATTCGAAACTCAGTCTAACTATCGCATCGTCGCGCCGTCTTGGTCTTTTGCCAGCTGATTTTCGTCGCACCGACAGAGATAGGTCTTATGGCGACGATGGGATAGGAAAGGGCTAAGAGTGGGAAGGAAGCGGCCGTGACCTTAATTAAGGTACAGCACCAGCATTTGCCTGGTGTGAAAATGGGAAACCAGGGAAAACCATCTTCAGGGCTGCCGACAGTGGGGTTCGAACCCACTACCTCCCGGATGCAAGCTCACAGCTGCGCGCCCCTAACCGCACGGCCAACTCGCCCGGTCAACTGGAGACTTACGTGTGTACAGTGCAACTACAACATACTTGACAAAAAGTGGTGTAAATATCTAAAGAAACAAGTGTCTTTATTTCAAGTGTGTTTTGCTATCTTTTTTGTTGTATTGTAGGTACTTACTGTTATTTTATGTATTTTAACTTGTCCCTTTTTTTCTATTTTCTGTAAATTTTTTACCATTGTACATTGTTGCTGGCAAAATGTCCTACGGACGAAAGTCATAATAATAAAAAATAAAAATATATAAATGCGTAAATCTATTGGGAAGGGCTTAGTGAACATTCGTAACACTTGCCAGGTATATTTGTGATAGTACAAGTATCAAGAAAAACGAGGTATGTATATTATTCATTTTTAATTCAAAATGAATTTATTATGTAAGTACTTTTGTCTGAAAGGTTTTCCGCACTGGATATTGTTTGTATTTGTATAAAGTACTAAGAAGTTTTGAGCTAATTACGGACTCAGTAACCACAACACCGAGAAGTTAACGTGCCCAGAAGAAGTTGGATGAATCATCTGCGTATAAAGAACAGAGTCGAAAATTGAATCCACCAGGGCGAGCTGGAGGATGCTGATAAGGGTGTGTTTAACGCGGGAAGCGTAAAGGTAGACTCGAAGGCGGTCTAAATATCTTTGGGGAAGTAATTAGATGGTATACGAATGGCAAATACCTGGGTATCACCCTGGATCGTGAATTGAATTTTCATCAGCATAACAAATAAATTTCGTCCATGGCCCACAACAGGGCTTCCAAATTATTCCCATTACTGAATGCTGAAAATAGTATCAACACAGAAAACAAGCTCCTACTCTACACTTCACTAGTCAGACCGCTACTGAAGTATACGTGTCCAATATGGGACACCTGAATAAGGTGCAATTCGTTCAAGACCAGGCCCTTCGCCTTAGCGACTGGTATGAACGTAATGCCGACATCCATGAAGAGTGCCATTATAGCCACTTTACGGGGAAGAAGACGGAATATAGCTGCCAAATTAAATAGAAAGTTACCCCGAGCGGTAACCCCTTATCAACAGACAAGGTCAATATGAGACCCAAGGCCTGAAATACAAAAAGGCCAAGGGTCGTCCTGAACTGGACAGCGCCTTGCGCAAGATTGACCAGCCATGACCAATTCCATGACCCGCGCCAATAAAATCATTCAGGGTATAAAATCATTAAGATAGGGCATTTAAGACCAGCAACAGTTGACGTGCAACAAGTTTCGCGACCCTGTGGCTTATCCCACAGTGGGGACGGAAGAGGGTTGGTTGGTTGGTAAGTTGTCAATTATTTATTGCAAGTGAACAGCAGTAGCCTATTACTTGTTGTGAACCGCTACCCGTAGCCGATTATTTGATAATATTTAATGTGTAATTAAACTGATATATTCAAATGTTGCCTTTGCAGGCGGGCTTTGTCTCGTTAGGCAGAATTCTTGTTACGACTACTTGCTGAAAGTCTACGGTCGGTTTTTACGGCCTATATGAGTTTAAGGAGAAGACTACTCCTGTTTTGTAAAGTGAAGAGTATCTTTGATATAGAATTAAAATCAGTGTGTGGCGGAGATAGTGCTTTGCTCAGGATACCGTGTATCGATAGTACACTTGTGTATGGTCACAAATTCACTGAAGTATATCAATTTGAACTTGTTCACCGTAGTACGTCGATTACCAGAAATGGCAGTAACTCGCTATCATTTTGAGTCGCTAAAGAAGAGGAGCCATGTTTTCTCAGGTACTTTTATTTCAGATTAGCGGGGCGGTGGGGAATTCAGTCTTTTTTGTGGGGTTGATTAGTACGTAGGCTATGTTCGTTTTTGTGTACGTACTGACGATACGTGTATGCGTGAATAATGTCGTAATAGAATATAGCTAGTTGATTTCAAGTAAGTGTGGAAGAGTTATTTCAGGTATATAATATAGGTGCAGTCTCTTTTTTTGCTATTCGCTTTACGTCGCACTGACACAGATAGGTCTTATGGCGACGATGGGATAGGAGAGGCCTAGGAAGTGAAAGGAAGCGGGCGTGGCCTTAAGGTACAGCCCCGGAATTTGCCTGGTGTGAAAATGGGAAACCACGGAAAACCATCTTCAGGGCTGCCGACAGTGGGGCTCGAACCCAGTATCTCCCGATTACTGGATACTGGCCGCACTTAAGCGACTGCAGCTATCGAGCTCAGTAGGTGCAGTCTCCACCCTTTCAGTGGTTTTCTGGGGGTTAGGTCAGGGCCGCATCAGATGTACCAGAACACAACCTCGAATACACGCACTGGGAAACCAGAATAATCATACCCTATGAAAATTAAATTCAATGGATCCATTTTAATGGACTCTGGCGATCAAATCTTGAGATACCTTTGATGACGATGATGATTATACTATTATTAATCTCATTATTTCCTGTTATGTCAGGAGGGGTTTAAACGAAAGTAAAGTTATGTGCTCAATATAAAAACTTTTGACCACTACTGAATGGCAACCCTCGGTGGTGCTTGAAAAGATCACTTTTAGACAAACTCGCAAGCATACCCCGCAGTTTTTCACAGACCATAACACGAATCAAAATGACCAGGAGGCATAGCATTTCACGATATTGAGAAGCATTGTGCTTCCAACAGACAATGTAATCCATTTTTATCCTCTTCAGGTAGAAGACCAAACTACACTAAGTGAAGTAAAATTTATTTTACTTTCCACCGTAATGCATAATGGTCTAAATCTATCTGATTTCGTATAAATATGAGCCCCATTATTTAAATTAAAAACAATATTTTGAGATATATTATTGAAACAGCTGTGTAATGAACAACAATTAAAGCAAGAAAGCGTGAGACATATTTGAAAGGTCACAATTACGATAAAGCAGTAAAATAGTCACTCGAAGGCATCCAGTGCCTGTACATCTCAAAATTACTGAATATCTCCCTCCAACTGGGTTTTACTCTAGTATAAACAAGTTTCCAATGGTGCAGATTTCGTGAACTGACTTGATTCAGAGTGTGTTTCTACCATCACAGTTCACCTAACATAGCCCCTGACCAAATAATTAAGAAGTTGAGAAGTATATTTATGTATGTAGGGTCTGACGAGGTCAACGCTACGAGCATTATATTCTCCAAGATGCTCAACTTCACTGTAAAAATGAGCTTACCGTACTGTCCGTTCTGTCTGCTCACAATGAGCAGAACGAGTTTGGGCACAATCGAACAGCTCGGAAACTCTGAATTTCTAGTGTCTCATACATTCGTACACTTACCACATGCATTGCTATTGAGCACATTTTTATTGTACAGCATTCTTTGCGCCATCACTACATATAACACTCGTAAGGCTCACAAGTGAAGCAGAAGCAAGGCAACAACTCGCTTTGATCACCTACTGAACAATTAAGTAGACTGGTACACCAAGCCTGTTGTCCAGTTTCGAGTTTAGGTTGACACACAGCCCGCTGTTCAAATATAGTCCATTTTGACTGAGTATCTCTGATCTAACTTCTTTTTTTCTTACAATTTGCTTTCCGTCACACAGATAGGTCTCTTGGCGACGATGGGATAGGAAAGGCCTAGGAGTGGGAAGGAAGCGACCGTGGCTCTAATGAACAGCCCAAGCATTTGCCTGGTGTGAAAAGAGGAAATCACGGAAAACCATCTTCAGGGCTGCCGACAGTGGGGTTCGAACCTACTATCTCTCGGATGCCCGTCCGTAACCGCAGGATCAACTCGCTCGGTCTGATCAAACTAGCCCTCCTGCCGTTCTTAAATCTTTGACAGTACCGGGAATCAAACCCGGGCCAACGGCGCTAACAGTTACACTACGGAGGCGTAGTAGAAGTAAAGAGACATAAATCTGCCAGAATGAACTCAGACGTGCTCATTGCACGGCTTTAGTACGTTATCCTCCAGTAGGCCTACTTAACCGACCAGTGGCACAGCCACGATACCAGGTTCGATACTGGCTGAGTTCGGTGGCATGCGAGCGTGTTTAAACCAGAAAACTTCGTGGTTTTTTCAGAACTCCTGTGGGGAAAAATGTCGTTATCCTGTTGTCCCGTAAACTACTTTTTTTTTGCTAGTGGCTTTACGTCGCACCGACACAGATAGGTCTTATGGCGACGATGGGACAGGAAAGGGCTAGGAGTGGGAAGGAAGCAGCCGTGGCCTTAATTAAGGTACAACCCCAGCATTTGCCTGGTGTGAAAATGGGAAACCACGGAAAACCATTTTCAGGGCTGCCGACAGTGGGGTTCGAACCTACTATCTCCCGAATACTGGATACTGGCCGCAGTTAAGCGACTGCAGCTATCGAGCTCGGTCCGTAAACTACTAGCAATTGGAGGGACGTTAATACTACTACTGCTACTACAATAAAAATATGTCATCAGATATAGAGTTGCAGACTACTTGCAGTGGTGTCATCTGGACAGCCTACTTACTTGTTGTCTAGCAACGAAAGCGGAATTTGACCAGACTGCCCTATCACAGAAAATATATCTTATTAGGTGACACGAAGTGTACTACGGGAGATATTGAATATGTCAACAATTGGCATGGAGTGACAAAATTTTCTGACCTTTCTCCTAACATGAACTCTTAGCCCGAACCGTATACGCGAACTTAGGGTGGTAAGTCACTCCACAACTGATCCCTAAAGACAGTTGGAGGGACGTTAAACAACATTACCAATTCTTCCGGCACTGAAGTAAAGTGCTAAGCAGACAGAACAAATTTCCAGTCATATAAATTAACCATACGCGGTTAAAATCGTATGATTCGGCCGGAAATCGAAGCCGGAACCATGTGACCAGAAGATTAGAAATCTGACCATTAAAACTAGACAATAACGATATTTGTTAAAAGTCTCGCTATATCTGTAGATAAAAATAATATAAAAAATTTCCAACTACACGAGTTCAAAATCTCGATCGGTCCTCCAATAGTTTTCTACCGTGTTGAGGAAGTTTACAGCACCTGGTTCCTACCAAGTAAGGTAGTCAGTCGTCCGGCCCCGCCGGGTAACGCGTCCGCCTGTCACCCGACGGCCCCGGGTTCGATTCCCGGTTGGTTTTTTTAATTGTAAATGATTTATATCCCTGGCCTGGAGACCGGGTGTTTGTGTCGTCCTTAACGTTCCTTTGCTCTCATCCAACACTCTATATTTCCTCCATTCCAATTACACGCAGGTTCACATCACATGGTGCAGATAGGGGGTAAATATCTCTATAGGTCGACGCCCCGAACAAATAGAATATTTTATCTAATGGTAGTCATTCAATGTTCAGCTGTACTGCAGAACTAAATTTACAGTATATGCTGCTTTTACTCTTGGTGAAGAGTCCTCTGCTGCGCTTGTTCCCAGACGCGCTGTTAGCAACACTATTATTCTGACCACGATCCTGTCAGCCAGATAGTCTGGCTCCATCTCCTCTCTCTTTCACACAAACCTGTTTGAGTGTGGCAGATGTGTGGACATTTTGCTCAGCCTACATGGCGATTCGTTCTTGTTTACAATCTCAGAGTTATTCTATTGTCGGTATTCCTGACGGAAGGAAGTGTATTTAGGACAGATTAGGGTACCGGTACGGATTTCAACAAAAGGTGTTCCAGAAAATCCCTCCCCATCCGCCTACAAAAATAGAGAGTAACGTACTCTTAGTTCAAAATTGCCACCGCTGAAAATGGTCGTTTATACAGAGCAAAAACATACAGACATGGACAAAACTATTAATACCCCTACCCATCCAATACAAAATGCTTTATTGCTGGACCAATACAGAGTACAGGTCAAAATTACAAACACAAACGTATACCTTGTACAGTAGTGTACATTAAAAAGCACAAAATAAACTGGAGGAAAATAACAGTACATAAAGCAACAAATGCGTAATCCATGACATTACTTGTCTGGACATAAGTATTCACACCTTACGTGTAAAATGGGGTTTGAACGAGTAAATAGAAACCTGTATTGTTCCGTGACATTAGTTTTGTAGTAGGTGCAGAGACGGACTGATCAGCTGGTCAGAGACGGTACTAGTCCAATGGCGAGGAAAACTAAGGAAACGTCTGTTGAAGGGAGACGACTTATTCTACGCCTTCGCCACAGAGGAAAATCGTATTTCGAGATCGGAAGCATCATTGGAAGAAGTACACCAACTGTGCAAAGCATCACACAAAGGTTAAAAGAACAGGATGTTCTTATAATCAAGAAAAGAAGTGGACGTCCGAAGAAACTGACCGCACGAGAAGAAAGGTTCATAGTAACCACAATTAAAAAACCACCAATAGCATCGCAGCTGACAGAATATTTCCATCATGCAGTGTCACAAAAAACAGTAAGGAGGGTCCTTCATCGTGCTGGGTATAGATCTAGGGTCTCAAGAAAGAAACCGCACATAATGAAAGTGAATCGACGGAAGAGACTACAATTTGCAAAAAAAAAAAAAAAAAAAAAAAAAAAATGTGGCGAAAGATAATGCGTTTTGGTCCACAGTGATGTTTACAGATGAGAATAAATTTAATATTTTCCGAAGTGATGGACGCATTTTAGTGTGGGGACGCCGTAACACAGAGCTCGATGAACAGAACCTCGTTACCACTGTGAAGCACGGCGGGGTGGGTTATGGTGTGGAGCTCAATGGCCGTTTCATGTGTCAGGGAGTTGGTATTTATCGAGGGGATTATGGGCAGATTTCAATATTTGAACATCCTGAAAGAAAACGTTCGCAAAAGCGCCGAAAAGCTTGGGATTGCTAATGAGTTTTACTTCCAACACGGCAATGACCCCAAACATATGGCGGAAATTGTTCGTTTGTGGGTACTCTACAAAACGCCGCACACATGAAAAACACCAACCCCATCGAACATCTATGGAGTAAATTGGAGTCCAGACTAAGAAAACACCACATAACAAGTAAAGCACACTTGAAACAGTTACTACAACAAGAATGGGGAAACATTTCTTCTGAATTAACACGGAAACTGGGGTTCTCAATGCCCAGCAGGTTAAAAGAAATAATATACAGGAAAGGCAAACAAACGCGCTACTGATCGAGTTGATAATATCTGTTTCTTCATTGAGCTGTGAACTCTTCTGGGATACGGTATGAATAATAATGTCCAGACAAGTAGTGTCACGGAGTACGATTTTTTTTTTTTTTTTTTTTGCTATTTGCTTTACGTCGCACCGACACAGATAGGTCGATGGGACAGGAAAGGCCTAGGAATGGGAAAGAAGCGGTCATGGCCTTAATTAAGGTACAACCCCGGCATTTGCTTGGTGTGAAAATGGGAAACCACTGAAAACCATCTTCAGGGCTGCCGACAGTGGGATTCGAACCCACTATCTCCCGGATGTGAGCTCACAGCTGCACGGCCCTAACCGCATGGCCAACTCGCCCGGTGGAGTACGAATTTGTTGCTTTGTTATGTACTGTTATTTACTTCCAGTTTATTTTGTGCTTTTTAATGTACACTGCTGTACAAGGTATACGTTTGGGTTTGTAATTTTGCTCTGTACTCCGTATTGGTCCAGCAATAAAGCATTTTGTTTTGGATGGGTTGGTGTATGAATACTTTTGTCCATTTCTGTATACTCTGATGACAGATGGAAACAGCCCAATTGCCTTTCCTTCCTGGTCACGATGGTCCCTAACCCTGGCTCGTGTAAACTGTCCGCTGATGTCAAATGTGTCACCTCGCATCCGACTGCTACGGGGTCGATTCCCGACTCAATCATGAATTTAGGACTGGTCTGAGGTACTGGAACGGTGTGCACTCAGCCTCGGGTAACATAATGGGGATAAAAGTATTGAATTACCCATCTCGGCCATCTCAGAAGAGCTTTTCAATGATTTTCTCCATTTTAGCTCTAGTTATTTCCCAATATGGTTCTGATCATAAAAAAGACTGCCGCTTCCTTCCCAATCTTAACCCTGGAACAGACAGCATATCGATACACATCTTAAGACTTCACAAACCCTTGCGAAGACCCCATTCTTTTTCGAGGTTAGGAAAACAAGAGTGTCGTTGATATCGTTGAAAGTGCAATGCACAATAGCTTCTAACGAAATACTCAGTCTGCAGGAGGACGATGGAGAATTTACTTTTGGGTGGCATCAAAAGTATTTGCCTCTGAATGGAAGGATGATCTGTAGGAAACATGAGTTACAGAGCAGGGAATGACGAACTAGTCACTGTACTTAACACTGAAGTTCCCTTCTTCTAAATGAAATGCAAACTTTCCCGGTGAGGGAAACCATTCAGGAAGATCAGATGTGTAACCCCTCCTGAAGAACGCAAACTGAATCACCGCGCTGTACATGATCGTCCTGAATAGTTTACCATGTAGAAGCAGTTCTCCGCCGATTTAGGAGTAAACTTCTGTGATCAGTCCAGTACCCATTCTTCGTTCGCTGGTCATGGTGCACGTTTGATCATTTAATGAACTATGGCAAAGACCCCACTGTGAAATTTAAGTTTGCAGTTTTACGTGACGGCTGACATCATGGTCCTCTCGCATGACTTCCAGTTTTTCGCGGAATCCCAACAACAGGAACATGACCTTAATTTTTTTAAATCCACATGCATTGGCCGGGAATAGAGTCTTGGTGAGAATCCAGCTGCTATGCCACTTGGCTATCACGCCTCAAACGTAACTTAGATAGCCTACGGGTCATCTTTCTATTCATACTTGTGAGATAGACTGCACAAGCCTGGCAATACTGTGACACGTACCCAGACCGTTAGCTTAAGCAAACACTTAACAAATAGCAGAGAAAGCGCATAGGTAGCATGCTAATAAAGCTAGCAGGGATATGAATGCTGTAGCGCTGTATGACCCACGCATAGGCCCGTGTAGACCCCGACCAAGGCGGATATAATACAGTCACAAGTTATACCCCTTCTCCTCCACCAAGAGAAACCAAAAGAATAACAGAAGAAAGAATAGCTAAAAGGAAAGAAGGAATAAGCGATAACGCAAGTTTTATAACCGAAAATTCAGGAGGAAAGAAAATGGACAAAAATAGGGCATAGTTGTACCATACAACGAACACATAGTATAAAGGAACGTACTTATATATTCATTTAATAACTCCTTTCATCACGTAATAATAAATGTTAATTGCTTCACGTACCATTAACTACTTTCACGGTTTTCGGACACGCCGAGGTGCGGAATTTTGCCTCGCATAGTTCTTTCACGTGCCAGTAAATCTACGGACATGAGGCTGACGTATCTGAGCACCTTCAAATACCATCAGGATCGAACCTGCCAAGTTGGTGTCAGAAGACCAGAGCCTTACCCGTCTGAGCCATTCAGCCCAGCTCCTTTCAACACGTCGTTTGATTATCCCAGTCCAGAATAAATGTCAAGGTAAAATTAAGGAAAAGAGGACGTGACCTAAAAGCATGATCTCAAAGGGAAAATAAGCGATTCGCGCACGTATCCGGTCCAATATGCCGCCCCGAGCTACAAGAAAAATAAACAATTGGTTGCTATAGAGCCACACAAAATATAAACATAACGGGATTCCAAAGGAGAGAACTCAAATGGAGAAAGCAAACACATTAGGAGGAAAGAAATAAAACGTGGGAGGAAAATAACTTAAACTCTCCTCCAATTTAGCAAAGTTTTCAGTCTATTATAACCACTCCCTCATCACAACGTACAATCCTGATCTTAAGGTTCATTGCCATAATCCAACTTCACACGAAATCAGGGTACACCAGTTATATTCCGGGGATACAACCATCGGTTTTGGCCAATACCTAATGGGGCCTTACCTACGGCTCGAACCGCTGAACAGTGCCGATATAGTCCTGATCATACTACTACATACAGCCCTTGCTCCGCACTCGCTGTCAACGCAACAAGGAGTTGTCGGAATCGAACGAAACTTGGTGGCCAACTGTAACGTTGACGTAAGTAAATAAATTATTAAAATATCGGAGCAAAATGTGTTTATTACATAAAATTGAGCACTTGAAGCGGGAATCTAGTACGCTATGGGTAGAGCCCTGCGCGGATATACAAAATATTATCCGCATCCGCTCCGCATCCTCACTTCCTTCATCCGCGGATATTGTAAATATTTAACTACAGTATATTACACCCAAGGTATTAAAACGGACAGATCTGTTAACATAACACAACAGGCCTCATACGTGGCACCAGAACCCCTTCAGTCAGAGGTTTATGAGGGTTTCTCTCTTGCGATGAACACCGACGTATTGCCCTTTGTTTCGTCCTTCCATTAATTGCGGGTAGGAGCCACTTAGGCTTAGGTCAGATTTACGGCTGTATGGTCTCAAGGCTCTTTATATATCACCATTTTCCCATACCAATGTCAAGGATCGCCTAACCACAAGAAAAGTAAGAGTATACGTGAGTGAAAATGAATAAATTTCCCTATTTAGAAATTATCAGTAAAATTATCCGCACTGCCATACAGTTTGCATCCGCCAAGACGCTAAGGGAATTCCGTGAAAGGCTCTAGGTCCCCCTCCAGCTTGGATACAAGATGTGATACGATCGAGCATGGACGTGAATTAAATTTGGTAAGGTGTGGAAGGAATCGGCTGTAGTCTAAGAATGGAAACTGTCCCGGCATTTGCCTGGAAGTGAAAATTGGAAACCTCATAAAACCATTTTCAGGACAGTCGACGGTGGGCACTAAAGAACTCAAGTATTCCCGTATAATTACTCTATGCAGCAACAGGAATTCTAGCCAATCCATGAGCGCTGATAAGAAAAGATAAACTTAAACTTAATTATATCCAAACGTTCTTGGCGAGCTGTACACCCCATAGTAGCAAAGATTAAAAGCGAAGAAGATTGCAGTTTTACAATATCGAGATCACAGCCATATAATCTAATCTTACACGGAATATGAAACAATATAAGAACGTAACTTTTTCATTTAAAACATCCCTCAATGAACTGGATGGGACTGAAATCAGGCCTTATTGTTGGAAACAAGTGATGTCACTGTAATTTCAAGGTGAAAAATTGCTCTAAATGTGTTCACAAATTGTGAAGTAAATAGGAAGTAGGTGAGAAAAAGTGAGTAACAAATCAACGGAAAGACTATAAGATATATCTGTCAATTTAATATTTTTCCGAACGTACTAACGACCTTAATCACAGTATAGGCGTTGTAAGATTTATCTTCGAATGAAATCGAATATTTCGAACAAATTACCACTCTATGAGGCATTTACTAATGATAGCAACTCCCACGAGTACATGTTCCTTTACGCATAATTTTGGTTCTTATATTTTGGTCTGCATGGAAAAGCCAGGTTAAGTGCGGTAAATTATCAAACTACCTACTTTAGTTTTGTTAGATATCATTAGTAAAATAAGGTAGCGGCACTTATGATTTCACACAAAGTCCACATAATTGCTGTACTTCAGAAAATTGTACATATCATGAAATCAAAGCCACATCATTTATTTTCTCCCTCGCACGCCGTGAAGGCCATTCCAACTGGTTTTGCAGTACCAGAACGATGCGCACTATTTTGATTGCGCACAGTGCACTGCACAATGTGCAAGAAACTGTCCTTCCCTAATCTTTATATAGCAAACATATAAAAGAATTGACTCAGAATGAGAAACAGTAAAAAACTTATAAAAATCACGAATGTAGTCTAGAGCTTGCCATATTTAGTTGTAATGAAGATTCCTCCACGATAAAACGTGGTATACTGACGCATATAAGATACAAAATGGAAGATCTATTCCAGACAATAAAACAGATGTGAATTTAAGGTAAGGGTGCCTTAAAAATTCTCATAACAAAAACTAAAATGTTTTCCTTTTAACTACAATGAAACTGCGCGACCTTAGAAAATTAGATTTTACTCTGATGGTCTCCTCGATGAATCCCGCAATTAACTTCTCGTTCCCTTCGCACAAAACGATTTAATTCCACGCTGATCCCCGGCTTCATATTCAGTCTGTGAATCGAGTAGCTGCGTTAAACCTTTAAATCTTATTTCAGGCTCTCGCAATCGAGTTTTCTCTGGAGCATTAACGAAGTAAATCAGGCATCCCACGGAGCGATAAAACGCCGGGCACAAATGAGGTAAAGTACGCTAGCACCGACAGAAGAGGTAAGTACAGAACAAGAAACAGAATTACCATAATGACTTTTAAAGCAAAGACAGATCATACATGAAATATGTAAAATACGTAGCTATACAAAATCCATAACATGTTCTCACTATAGGCAGTGGTGAAAAACTGAGTACCCTGGCTCAACTAGTTCCATCAAGACACATTAATTAACACAAAACATTTTATGACCGGGCGAGTTGGCCGCGCGGTTAGAGACGCGCGGCTGTGAGCTTGCATCCGGGAGGATGACAGGATTTCAGTTACCTACGTCTTTTAACGCAGCACCTGATCGAACTGACGACCTCCGTGTTCGATGCATAGCTGTGCGCGATATTGTAAGGACCGTCTGGCACGTTGCAACATCTCCGGTGTAAAGGATCGGCATGTCTCGGTGGTGAGTTGCTTTTAGGTTTCCAGGATTGCTCGGTTCGTGTGCATACACCAGTTGTTTTTCATGGGGAGAGGTCATCCCTTTCGTATCCATTTATAGGATACGTCGCATGGAGATGGTTCTGGGCAAACACCGCCGCGCGCGGTAGAGCTCCGTTATGTTGAAACCACATCCTGCAGCGGTCAAGAAGTGGCATATGTTCTAGGAACGGTGGTAGGTCATCTTTGAGCAACCGCAGATAGCGTTCTCCGTCAGAGGACCCTCGAAGAATTGGGGACCAATGAGGTGATCACGCACGATGCCGCACAATACGTTCATGCCTCAGTGTACCTGAAAAGCTGCCTGTCGTACCCAGTGGGTATTATTCACACTTCAGTAATGCATATTATGTCAATTAACGGTTCCATTGTTGTGGAACCGCGCTTCATCCGTACATAAGACGTTCGCTAAGAAGACAGTAAAATGTCCACGTGCTGTAGGGTCCATTGACACACCCGGTAGATGTTCGTCTCCTGTGTAGTGGCCCGTGAGCTAGTGTGAGGCTGATGCCGGGTAGCGTCCACCACCACCTCTTCATTGGGAGCAGACGTCACGTGATGATCTCAAACAGGCCGTCTCCTTCTCAGGGACGCAATATCCCGCAAACGTCTTTCCATACTCCGAAATATCGTGCCTGTAGGTTGTCTGTCCAGATTTGCTGTACCTTAAGGCCACGCCCGCTTCCTTCCCACTCATAGGCCTGTGGACGGTGTGTTTCTCGATGCCACTTTCCTCCAGTAGCGTCCATCGTTTGTCTTCATCCAGGAGCTGCTCGATGACTGCACGTGCCACGTCGGTCCGCACACTGACAGGTCGTCCCGAACGTTGATCATGACTGGTTGACACACGTCCTTGCTGAAACTTTCCTACCCACCGTGCTACTGTACGGTATGGTAGGGCATTATTTCCAAGGGCTTCCACTAATTCACTGTGACATTCCATCGCATTTCTCCCTCAGAGAACGGCTATTTTGATGTAAGCGCACTGCTTAAAAAGGGTTACGTCTATCTCGCACGACACTGACCAACTGACTGATCTCACAGCACTCGCTGCGCTACTACCAGCTATCACAGAGCCATATGTTGTTCTGCATACACACTATGCCTGCAGAACTTCCACACGACACATACGTTTGTGATCCGTTCACATATCTACAAGAAAAAAATTGTTGCCATGACTTTTGCCCCAATCCTCGTATAATTGGCCGTGCGAGAACACGATCTCGGTCAAATGCAGTCCTGTTCTTCGCAATGTTAGGCCTTGAGACTTATTAACAGTCATAGCATAAGCTATTTTAATGGGGAACTGCTTTCGCGTCATATGGAAGGGGATGGCGGGATCCGATGGGGTTAGGGACATTCTGGGAATTACAACATTTTTTCCTGAACTGATAACTTTTGCAGTGACTGTGAAATCATGCAACTGAGTCTGACCCTTCTCGCGGCGTTGATGGAGTCTTCCTTAGCATTGAGGTTTCTAATGAGCATTATAGTAGTATTTTTCCTTAGCACTAATTTGTGTGACGGAAGGTCGGAGCGATTTAAACTATGAATAAATTCATCCGAGTAAAGGTTTTCCTGACAATCACCTTCGTTTACAATTGAATCACAGCTTCAAAAATGTTTTGCTTCGCTTCGAACTATACTTTGAGTAACGTAATTGTCAATTATTTCGCAATGATCATTTTAGGGCACAGAATTGCACAGTCTACAAAGTCACAGTCAGGTTGTCTGCGTCGTCTCTCAGTAACTGCGCTGAGTGACCTCTTTCGGGGCATATTAACAAACCTGGAATGTAATAAATCCATTGTTTAGATGAATGAGTTTATATCATTTGTGTGCTAAGTCCACTGACTGACAGCTTAGCGTTACCACTCACCGGTTATATAATTTGAGTACTCAAATAATTGATTTTTAAAGTCTCAAATCCATGCGAAATGACAGAAGAAAAACCTGTAAAAGAATTAACGTTTGATAGTTTGAAGGAATAGACGACAACTAATAAATTACAGCAAGTTATAATGACAAACAGGCGTCCCAGCGGCCAAAATGTAATGTGGACAGCAATGATGGCGCGTATTTTCCTACAGCTGCAGTATTTGCAAATCGGACAATTCGTACAATTTTTTGAAGTCGTTTTTTAAAGAAATTATCGATATTTATGAAATTAGAGTGAAATTTGTCACTGGGAATATCTATTCTTTTCTTTTGAATGCTCATTTGTCACGATCGGTTACTTGTGAACGCTGCAAAACGGATCCATACTACTGAAATAATGTATGATATTCTTCCGTCGTTTATTTTTTAAGTAATAATACTAAAGTTATTCTTTTTTGGCGGTTTTCGGAGACGCCGAGGTGCCGGAAGATTGTCCCGCAGAGTTCCTGTACGGGTCAGAAGGCCAGCGCCTCAACCGTCTGAGCAACTCGGCCCCGCTATCTTTTTTTTTTCTTTACAAGTTGCTTTACGTCCCACCCACACAGATAGGTCTTATGGCGACGATGGGATAGGAAAGGGCTAGGAGTGGAAAGGAAGCGGCCGTGGAGTTAATTAAGGTACAGTCCAAGTGTTTGCCTTGTCTGAACATGGGACACCACGGATAACCATCTTCAGGGCTGCCGACAGTAGGGTTCGAACTACTATCTCTCGAATGCAAGCTCACTGCTTGCGCGACCCTAACAGCACGGCCAACACGTTAAAAAAAGTGAGCTACGTCTGTCGGGATTGAACTTGCGCTCTTGGGATCCCGAGCCCGACACTTAACTGATCCGTAGGGGAAGTTAGGAATACAAGACCTTCCCTGACGAAATACTATTTACACAATAGAAACTGACATATGAACAGTAAAACGAGGCAAATAGATAGCATTAGCAGCATTCGAAGAATAATGTACACAAAATGTTCATTTCATACACTTACGCCAACGTATGAACGTTCTATCATCGAACTGTAACAGGGAGTTTGCACGAATTCTTCGTGATATTTTGACTCTTTTGACTAAGGCTGTATTTTAATCACTGGCGTGTGATGTGCAACAGCTTTACAGCTGCTCCATAACATCCCGGGTGCAGTGCACATTACCCACATGACAGGAATATCAGGGAGGTATATGGAGAAGTTTGAACAGCACAACTTTCAAGAAACTAAGTTTCGTCTGATCTACATTTATCTTTGAAGTTACATTATTACACAGGAAACCGCTTCCCGGGCGAACTCCCACATAAGCACACGTCAATTTGACTAACATTGTTCGAGGCAACTTTAATCACACATAATATTAAAAAAACAGCATGTTTTACTAAAGATTACTTTTTCTTCTGATAGTTGTTAATGTCGCCTTAGCAGACATTTTATCGGCGATGCTGGGATATGAATGGATTGCCTCTAACGTACTGGAAGGTAACGATACGGAGTTAACGCATTTAAATATTCACAAATGTCATCAACCTCAGCCGGGGATGAACCCACTATTTCCACAAGTGAAGGCCACCGACTAACCTGCTGTCCCAGTGAAAGCGGCCCATACGGTCTGCCAGACATGAAGAGTTATGAAGTGTGAAATTGGGTACTATTTTCGGTTGAAGCATAATAGTTTCAGGAATAAATCATTGTCTGTTTTATCGCTCTAATTTATCTCACGTTGAAACCCCCGCATATATATTCATTGTCTCTCTCAGACCCCATCATTTTCAGTACATATTTCGAAATTTTGAACAAGTTATGATAGGAATCTATGAATCTATCAAGTGAGCCAAAACGACAACTTTCCCTGCCCTTTCTTCTGTCATCTGCAGCTGTAGCATTTCCATCTGCAATTCTGCCCTTGTCAAAGTTCAACAATATGGTTACTTTGGCGTACAATTCTTCTCGAGGACCGTTGTAAAACTCTTTCATCACAGCCTGAAGAATGTCTTCCAATTTGTTGAACTGCATGAATTGTTCATCAAATTCTCCTTGGTTGATACAGAAATTACGACAATTTTCTCGACAAACATTAGGTACAAGATACCGAACGAAGTTTGGGAAATTTACTTCTTTCCTTCTTCAAGTCTCGAATAAAGAGATGTAAGCTAGAAGGAGTCGTACGGCACCATGCAGTTTATATAACCTTTTTCCTGGTCCCTGGAAAAGAGTGGTAGGTAATATTATTTAGGTGGTAAAATATGTCAGTCGAGGAAGCAACTTGCTGGACTGATTCTACTACGTCGCTGAGGAAGTTGATGAATTGACGTTTCTGGTTACTGTCTTACACGTCACATCCATTGAGATAACTTCTTGTTTCGTCTTTCATTTCAAAGAATATGGAAAGTGTGTTTCCTTCACTAAGCCAGCGAACAATGTTGTGAAGCAAAAGATTTGTGTGCATGGCACCAAGTTCTTCGAGGTAGGACCTGAAAAGTCTATGTACCAGTGATTATCTCTCATCTATATATATAAAATAACTTGTCCTGACTGACTGACTGACTGATTCATCATCGCCGAGCCAAAACTACTGGACATAAAGAAATGAAATTTTGGGGATATATTCATATTAAAATGTAGGTGCTCGCTAAGAGAGGATTTTTGGATATTCCGTCGCTAAGGGGGTGAAATTTTAAAATGAGTGTATCTATATCTCAAAACTTTAAAAGTTTCCAGATGTAAAAATTGGTATTTAGAATTTTCTTTAAAAATAAGGAAACACGTATTTTTTTGTTTTCAGAAAATCCCAATAGGAGGGGTGAAAAAGGGTGAAAATGGGGAAAAAGGGGTTGAATGCCTTTTTCAGAATACCGGTACTTATATCTCAGAAACTGAAGATATTACAGACCTGAAAATTGGTACTTTTGATCTATTTTAAAAATAAAGTAACACATTTTTTTTGTTTTTGGAAAATCCAATTACTGGGAGGGTGAAAAGGTGGTGAATTTTTTAATTGAGTGAATCTATATCTCCAAACTTTTAAAGTTTGCAGATGTAAAAATTGGTATTTAGAATCTTCATTAAAAATAAAGAAACACGTACTTTTTTGTTTCCGGAAAATCGCAATAGGAGGAGTGAAAAGGGGTGAAAAAGGGGTTGAATGCCTTTAATGAGGCTACTTATATCTCAGAAACTGAAGATATTATAGACCTGAAAATTGGTGTTTGGGATCTCCTTTAAAAATAAAGAAACACGTATTTTTTGTTTCTGGAAAATCCAATTAAGGGGGGGGTGAAAAGGGGGTAATATTTTAAAATGAGTGTATAAATATATATCTCAAAACTTTTAAAGGTTATAGATGTGAAAATTGGTATTTAGAATCTCCTTTAAAAATAAAGAAACACGTGTATTTTGTTTTCGGAAAATCCTATTAGGAAGGGTGTAAAAGGGTGAATAATGGGTTGAATGCCTTTAATGAGGCTACTTATATTTCAGAACCTGAAGATGTTACAGACCTGAAAATTGGTATTTGGGATCTACTTTAAAAGTAAAGAAACACGTACTTTTTTCGTTTTTGGAAAATGCAAATATTGGGGGGTGAAAAGGAGGGGGGGGGGTGAATTTTTTAAAATGAGTGTGTCCACATCTTAAAACTTTAAAATTTACAGATGTAAAAATTGGTAGTTAGAATCTCCTCTAAAAATAAAGGAACACGTATTTTTTGTTTCCTGTAAATCCCAATGAGAGGGGTGTAAAAGGGTGAAAAATTTGTTGAATGTCTTTAATGAGGATACATATATCTCAGAAACGAAAGATATTACAGAACTGAAAATTTGTATATGGGATCTCCTTTAAAAATGAAGAAACACGTATTTTTTAGTTTTTGGAAAATCCAATTAATGGCGGTTAAACAGGAGTGACAAATTGGGGTGAATTTTTTGGAAGACTATATCTACAGAATATCTTGGAAACGTAAAATGTTACAGACATAAAAAGTGGGTGTTTGGAATCTCCTGTAAATGTAAAGAAACATAGGTGATTTGTTTTTGGAAACTCCACTTAAGGGGAACTCAAAAGGGGTGAAATTTTAAAATGAGAATTTTTACAGTATATCTAAAAAACTTAACATGTTACAGAAGTGAAAAATGGTATTTTTATCTCTATTAAACGTAAAGAAACGTGTATTTTTAGTTTTCGGACATACCACTTTGGTTGGGGGGGGGGGGTAAAAGTGACTGAAAATGGTGTTGAATTCTTTTAATTAGGCTACTGATATCTCAAAAATGAAGATGTTACAGACGTGAAATTTGATATTTGCAATCTGCTTTAAAAGTAAAGAAACACGTATTCTCGGAAAATCCAACGAAAGGGAGGGGGGGGGGGGGTTTGAAAGAATTGAAAAATTAATTGACTTAGATGTATGTATTCTCATACAATTAATAAAAACTAAAGTTGTTACAGACGTGAAAATTCGTATTTGGATCTCCCTTAAAAACAAAACAAAAAAACGCGTTTTGGGGGGGGGGGAAACCATCTTGGAGGGCGGGAGTGTAAAGGAGTTGAATTCCTTTCATGAGGACACATAAATCAAAAACTGATAATTGGTATTTAGAAGATCCTTTACTATTAAAGAAAAAAGTATTTTTTGCGGGAAAATTCTCTTGGGGGGGGGAGGGGGGTAGTGTGATATGAAGTGAAAAAAAGTAAATTATTTTTATGGGGATACTTATATCGCAAAACTGAAGGTAATAGACGTGAACATTGGTGTTTGGAATCTCCCTTAAACATAAAGAAACAAACCTTTTAATATTTTTTTGTGGGGGAGGGTGGCGGTAAGTAAACTTAACGGCGGTAGGGTGTAGAAGGAGGTGAGACCAATTGATTTTACTGTTCTTACTGTTTTTATAATGATCCTCCGTTGCTCAGGCGGCAGCGCGCCGGTCTCTCACAGCTGGGTTCCGTGGTTCAAATCCCGGTCACTCCATGTGACATTCGTGATGGACAAAACGGAGGCGGGACAGGTTTTTCTCCGGATACTCCGGTTTTTCCTGTCATCAGCCATTCCAGCAACACATAATAATAATAATAATAATAATAATAATAATAATAATAATGATGATGTTCCGGACCGTCGTCAAATGTGCGGACCACGCTGGAAACGGCTCCTGGACGGGTAATGACTAAGAATGCAGTCCGGCCGCGGGTTCAGTGCCGTCAAGGCACCCAATATGACACCACGCCGGATCTCCTGAAGAATTTTATCCATATTAAAAAAGTTATAGGAAAATATGGCAAAGATTTACGGACCCAACTGACCGGGAGGAATACCTGAGCCTAGCCCGGGAAGTACGAAATCGATTGCTGGAAAGGAAGATTGAAAAATGGGAGGAAACGTGCCGTAATCTAATAGAAAACGAGCCAGATCGAGAATTTTGGTGGATTCTCGCAGAAAACGAGTCAGATCGCGAATTTCGGCGGATTATATATCTAAGACAATAAGCATTCAATTATAAATTTCAGTATAATACCGTAGCGAAGCACGGGTATCTTGCTAGTGTAAAATATTAACCAAACGAGTGACTGTACCCATAACAACACACAACTCACGAAACAGATTACTGCGATTTAGTGAATTATGCAACAGCAAAAAAATTACTATTTTGATCTCGAGTATGATGTACCAGGCCATTCTTATCTCCTACAATGGTACAAGCACCATATGTTGCCACCGATAACAGATCTTCCCATTTCATATCATACTCTGTCATAATGACGCACAGTGTGTCATGACAGTGTTCAATAGTCTTGAAACCGATTAATTCTTTCATAAAACGAACGACGCCATTAAAATATATATATACCACAGTTGAGCGCAGTCAGTCCTATCTGAAGATTCGTCCAGAGTCCATATTATAGATACACCTTGCATGTACGATTGGATAGACTCGCGCACAATGTGCACCTCATTGTATGCCGACAAAATACTGCGCCATATAATTTAAATTGATAACATTTAGTACAATCAGAGGAAAAGGAATATATTTTCCCTGAAACTGCAAATTTAGGTTAATTAAATGTTCTGTCTGGCCTGTTAAAAATATCGAAAGAGAAATCCACTTTTGATCATTACAATTTTATTAGAATGTTGAAAATTTCCCTTAGCAACTTGAAAGCCATTTTAGCATCTTTCTTCGGCTGAGCCACCGATCTTCACTGAAACACGTATCAACGCTGAATTGTAGTCATCGTCACTAAGCAACTGTCTGTGGCTAACCGTCGACTCCTATAATGTTATTTGTTTTTACGTCCCTCCATCCTTTAACGGTTTTCGGAGACGCCGAGGTGCCGGAATTTAGTCCCGCAGGAGTTCTTAAACATCCCAGTAAATCTTCCCACACGAGGCTGACGTATTTGAGCACCTTCAAATACCACCGGATTGAGCCCGGCACTATCGACTCCTAAAAACTTTCAATGTTCTTTCGTAACACTTTCAGCAGTAACATTTTCCTAGTCTATACGGCAGTAAACCAATATAAATGTGTCCTCTAATTCCAATTTAGCTTTGAGGAGCTGTAAGAAGAAGAGGGGGTTGTGAAGTTCCTTTACTTTTATATGGGTTACGAGGCGTCAGTTCAGGAAACGCAAATTGTAATTACTCGAGGTGTGGTGGTGGTCTATGTTCTACAAGGCAAGACTTCATACATTTATACGGAAGTGAATATAAATTACATCTTATGACATCCAATCCTCAATTCAGGTCGTTGTTAAGTTGGAAAAATTACCAGATGAGAGTGACTTATCCGTTACGTCCTTTCCTTCCATACTGGCTATCCCACCTCGGTGTTCGAGCATCTATGAAATTATAACGGTATCCGTTATTTTAAAGTAGTGTTTGGAATAGCCGGGTAGAGTACACGGTAATGCACTGACCTCCTCAGCCGAAGTTGGCGGGTTCGATCCCAGTTCAGTCCACTGGTTTCTGAAGGTGCTCAAACGGAGTACAAGTACAGCTAGAAAAGAAAAGGTAACTTAAGCTATGAAGCACGTATGCATGCACAGACCACGATGCATGTTTCCATACAGCGCACATCTGGATATCCTTTCAAGAAGGCAACCGTGTTCTCAGCAGTGCGCACACATCGGCCAGGATATCTGGTGCTATATAGTACATAAGGGCATTAGCGCACATCCTACATCTGCATGCCTGTGCTCAGCCGAGATATAGGAGAATCGAATACTAGTGTAGCCAGTTAACATTCAAGAAGTGTTTAAATGTGAGACGACTGTGTCAGCAGATTTACAGGCACTTTAAAAGAATACCTTACTGAAGCAAAATTCTAGCACTCCAGCGTCCCTTTAAGACCCGTAGAAGCCGAAGACGTCAACGCGTAATATTATTCCAAATAGAGTAGATAATCAAATTCACAAATACACTGACTGACAGAGCAAATGCAACACCAAGGAGGAGTGGTTCGAAAGGGATGAAAGTTGGGGAAAAAACAGAGACGGCACGGACGAATAATTTATGTTTATTTCAAACCGATATGCAGGTTACACAATGCGCACGGCATCGACTCAGTAGGATGTAGGACCACCGCGAGCGGCGATGCACGCAGAAACACGTCGAGGTACAGAGTCAATAAGAGTGCGGATGGTGTCCTGAGGGATGGTTCTCCATTCTCTGTCAACCATTTGCCACAGTTGGTCGTCCGTACGAGGCTGGGGCAGAGTTTGCAAACGGCGTCCAATGAGATCCCACACGTGTTCGATTGGTGAGAGATCCGGGGAGTACGCTGGCCACGGAAGCATCTGTACACCTCGTAGAGCCTGTTGGGAGATGCGAGCAGTGTGTGGGCGGGCATTATCCTGCTGAAACAGAGCACTGGGCAGCCCCTGAAGGTACGGGAGTGCCACCGGCCGCAGCACATGCTGCACGTAGCGGTGGGCATTTAACGTGCCTTGAATACGCACTAGAGGTGACGTGGAATCATACGCAATAGCGCCCCAAACCATGATGCCGCGTTGTCTAGCGGTAGGGCGCTCCACAGTTACTGCCGGATTTGACCTTTCTCCACGCCGACGCCACACTCGTCTGCGGTGACTATCACTGACAGAACGTGACTCATCGGAGAACACGACGTTCCGCCATTCCCTCATCCAAGTCGCTCTAGCCCGGCACCATGCCAGGCGTGCACGTCTATGCTGTGGAGTCAATGGTAGTCTTCTGAGCGGACACCGGGAGTGCAGGCCTCCTTCAACCAATCGACGGGAAATTGTTCTGGTCGATATTGGAACAGCCAGGGAGTCTTGCACATGCTGAAGAATGGCGGTTGACGTGGCGTGCGGGGCTGCCACCGCTTGGCGGCGGATGCGCCGATCCTCGCGTGCTGACGTCACTCGGGCTGCGCCTGGACCTCTCGCACGTGCCACATGTCCCTGCGCCAACCATCTTCGCCACAGGCGCTGCACCGTGGACACATCCCTATGGGTATCGGCTGCGATTTGACGAAGCGACCAACCTGCCCTTCTCAGCCCGATCACCATACCCCTCGTAAAATCGTCTGTCTGCTGGAAATGCCTCCGTTGACGGCGGCCTGGCATTCTTAGGTATACACGTGTCCTGTGGCACACGACAACACGTTCTACAATGACTGTCGGCTGAGAAATCACGGTACGAAGTGGGCCATTCGCCAACGCCGTGTCCCATTTATCGTTCGCTACGTGCGCAGCACAGCGGCGCATTTCACATCATGAGCATACCTCAGTGACGTCAGTCTACCCTGCAATTGGCATAAAGTTCTGACCACTCCTTCTTGGTGTTGCATTTGCTCTGTCAGTCAGTGTACAATAAGGTTTGTGTAAAACTAAACTGAACAACAGTACCTTCCTATGATTTCGTACTATTCTTTTTCGGTCAGGACTGTCCACTGATCTCCAATTAGACGGGTTCGATCATGGCTCAGTCCAGTGGCATTTAAAGGTTCTCAAATACCGCCAGCATCGTGTAAGTAGATGTACAGGCACGTAAGAGAAATCCTCTGGGATGAACATTCCAACACTCGACGTATCTGAAAACCGTAAAAATAGTGTAGTGTTGAGTAAAAGCAGTAACATTATTATGACCGCCAACCTAGCCTTGTGGAAGGCTTTCATGACTGCTTTCTATGTGGAGTGAGGCTCTGCCTACGGAATGTTCCTCGGTTTGAGGATCCAGTTCACATTACATTCTAATTTGAAAGGAAACTGATGCAAACCTGCTAATTTGCATATTATAACCGACATTAAGAGCACTAGGTTTTTTTCGACTTCTTTGCTGAATGGTGAGAGTTGAGGCCTTCGGTTCAGAGGGCCCCGGTTCCATTCCCGGCCGGGTCGGGGATTTTAATCACGTCTGATTCATTCTTCTGCCTCGGGGACTGGGTATTTGTGCTTGTCCCAACACCTTCCTCTTCATAATCAGACAACATACTACACTACCAATCATCACAGAAACACGCAATCGTGATTACACCCTTCCATATGGGGTTGGCGTCATGAAGGGCATTCGGGTGGAAAAAATGGCCAAATCAACATGTGCGACACAGTTCGTACCCTAGAAACCACAGGTGTGGGAAAAGCGGAATAAGAAGGTTAAGAGCACTAGTTTTTTTTTGCTAGGGGCTTTACGTCGCACCGACACAGATAGGTCTTATGGCGACGATGGGACAGGAAAGGGCTAGGAGTTGGAAGGAAGCGGCCGTGGCCTTGGCCTTAATTAAGGTACAGCCCCAGCATTTGCCTGGTGTGAAAATGGGAAACCACGGAAAACCATTTTCAGGGCTGCCGATAGTGGGATTCGAACCTACTATCTCCCGGATGCAAGCTCACAGCCGCGCGCCTCTACGCGCACGGCCAACTCGCCCGGTAACACTATAGATTTTATCACGTCGACCGTTAGATACCCAGTACAGTCTTAGGATGACAATAGTCGGTCAGTGGATTAAGGCTGCCGAGAAAGCTGTTCTGTGGATTTTTCGTACCAAAACGCAGACTGGAAATATCCACGGTAGATGTGTGTCCTTTAACTTCGTATGCAGTCAGTCGCCAGACCAAATGACACAGCTTAAGGAACATTGGACACCGGAGCCTACCTGTTATAATAATTACGACGTTGGCAAGTTACTACATCACGTCAACAAAACATGTTATTCGTTATTGCGAAGGACGAGAACAGGCACTGGTGAGGTCGCTAAGACAAAGCGAGGTACTGCAAGACAAACAAAGCTGATAAGCACTGCACTACACTCCACTTCACTTCACGTATATAGAGGTCCTGATAAACAAGATTTGTGATGATTGCTTCCCTCTCACGCCGGTTCACACAGAGCATTTCCAAAGCAAGAACTACATTATGTGCATCGAGGAGCCACAGTAGCCAGCCAACTAAGAAAGAACAATCAACTGCTTCTTTCCAAGCTGCATACAATTCAGGTCTACAAGAAAGTAAAACACTTATGTCCACAATACATTGTCCTTGGAATGTATTTAAAATCGCACTAACTCCTGCAGGGTTACGTCAACGAATTTGATCCACGAATTGTCACTGTAATATTCGTCCAAAATGGAAGATAATTGATTTTACTGAAATAAAATGTAAATTCTGCGGTAAATTACAAAATACTACGAACCATTTTACTCGTAGAGAATAATGACATGAAATTTCACTTCTGAACAGGCACATGGCTTTGAGGTTCACTCAGCCTATACCAAAAAATGAATATCAGGTTAATTCCTGGGGGCAAAGGCGTCCAGCTATTCAGCTAACTGCACTATCCCGCTTGGTACTGAAGTTACGGACCGAGGGAAGCCTTTACTTTCCACTCCTCTGTCCTCTACGATGATGGATTTGCTTTGCTCTACTACATATTTCCCCAAAGCAAGCTTATGACCTCAAACAGTCCGTATCATGTACTTGATTCGCTCAGTGCACAAAGGTCTAATGATAGCGCTGACAATGACGTTTGAGCAGGTGTCATTTTGTTAAAATCCTGAAGCCTCTTCCAAGATTACATCACAATCTACATATACCAGTAGAGACACAGCAATAACATGAATACTAGATAACGTGTAAAATATATACACAGAACTGAAACTACGTTGCCTCTTGCGACTACACTGAAGGAACAGTGACTAGTTACGATAACACATCACACTGACTTAATACGCCACCAGATGCGACGTTAATGCAGATAAATGTTTCTATTATCATCAACTAGAAGCAGAAGGTAGTCGAGCGCGGCAATTTTACGTTCGCTCAAGAAAAACACTTTTAAACTTGAGTAGTCTCAAAATTCTACATATTACCGAACATTTTCTAGACACATATACAGGGTGTAACCTTGATGATGTTACAAACTTTCAGGGATGATGGAGGACGGCAAATGGGATCAATGTGACATAAGGAACCATATTCTGGAAACAATCGAGTCAAAAATTAAACAAAATCTGCTCATTTAAGTCCGTTTACTGCTCAGGTTTCACTAGCTGCTCCATTTACAACAAACGTTTGAAATGGCGTCACCCCGCATCAATGGAGGCATGGCATCGTGGCACAAAGTTCTGTCGTACCTGTTCGAATATCGCCGGTGTCGTTTGAACGGTTGAGAACGCGTGGACGTTAAACAACGTGCATTATTAGTTACTTTTGCCATGAACTTTTCCGGACTACGGTTCCTTATCTCAAATTGATCTATCTACCGTCCTCCATCATCCCTGAAAGTTTGTAACATCAAGAATACACCCTGTATACAGAACTCCTGACCAAAGATGTCGAGAGATTTAAAGAAACAAGCAAGACTGAATGAAAACGTCGGGCATGGTTTATAATTACGTTTCCGATAAATTAATAAATACATAAATAGTCATCCACAGCACATGCAATACCATTTTCTCTGTTCTGCAAATGGGATTAGTCAAATGCAGCCCGTAATAGTGTCATACATGTCACACTGCTAGATGTAAGATCTTCATTTATAAAGGGCAAATAGAGTGAAATCTCTGAAAATTGATGCTCCGCAAGGAGAGAGTACAACCTCCGAAAGAACATCAAGATTCTTTACTGAACCTGAACGTGTGCAAGAAAAGGTACTCGCCAGTGTCTTGTCAATGTTGCACAAGACCGGAATGTAATTTAACGGTCCTAAAAAGACAAAGCTATCGTACTGATTGATGCAGCGAATCGCCTCGTATTTCGGTAATCTAAATCTGAACAGAAGGCTTTCATACTCTCTTCCGGAACTGTATATCATACGACTTACTAAATTACTATACATGAGAAAAACGGCGCAGTCTGTACATGGTTGTAGAACACACTACTATACATAAGAATAATAAAAGATAATCAACCTGTTTCAAACAAAGGATTCTACTGGACAAATGAATGAAAGTTCTTTCTAGCCTTGCAAAATAATTTAATAATTCAATTAACTACAGTAATAATATTTTTGACAGAACAGTTCAGTCTCAATGTCAAATTCGAAAATAGGAAATATCGCGCGAAAGTTAGAAAGAAAATACTTCCAGGGCCATGATCGCTTTCGCGAATTATTTATCAATAAATAACTAGAAGAGAATTATAGATCTAATTGTTCTTTAATCATATTTTGACGATTATCTGCACAATCTATAGCCATTCGGATTAATGTAAAAGGTGCAGTAATTTGTACACTGCAAAGCCACAGTCCTTTCTGGACCAAGTGCTACTAGACGGTATGATCGCCCTAGGAATACGTCTATGTGCGACCGTCATGCTGACATATTAATGCCATTTGTTGAATGCAATTAACGCTGTACTGTAGGTCAAGACAATGCAGTAACAATGACATAAGCTAGCACTCCTGACTACAAAGCCGGAATACCAGCCATATCCAAATAATGTCCCAGTGCTCGGGCAGAGGATGCGCTAATAATCATGTAAATGCAGGCTGACATAGCTCAGGGACGGAGATTGGTTTTGTAATCAAGCTGGAGTTCGGACTAAGGACGCGTGATTCGTATTATCGAAACTAGATGGGCTGGACCCAAAACAACAACAACAACAACTACAAGATATTATTATTATTATTATTATTATTATTATTATTATTATTATTATTATTACGGATTATTATAATATTATACAACCGTTGTTAAAAGGGAAAGTCCATGTGTGGCATAATAATAATAATAATAATAATAATAATAATAATAATAATAATAATAATAATAATAATAATAATAATAGGTAGTAGTAACAGCGCCAATGTCCAAATTCATTTCACATTCTTTATCAGAGTTGTAATAGCAAATGATGCTTTTTACAATTTGTTTTACATCTTATGGCGACGATAAGATAGGAAAGGGCTAGGTGTGGGAGGGAAGGAAGGAAGGAAGGAAGGAAGGAAGGAAGGAAGGAACCGTGACCTTAAGATACAGCCCCAGTATTTGTCTGGTGTGAAAATGGGAAACCACGAAAGAACATTGTCAAGGCTGCCGACAGTGGGGTTCGAACGCACTATCTCTCGAATGCAAACTGATAGCTACGTGACCCGAACTACATGACCACTTACTCGGTAACAACAACAACAACAACAACAACAACAACAACAACAACAACTACTACTACTACTACTACTACTACTACAAACCATCACTTTATTTATTTATTTATTTATTTATTTATTTATTTATTTATTTATTTATTTATTTTATACGGCGTGGCTCAGGCGAAGTTATGCTCTATAAGATAATATTCCACCTAAAATCGATGAATAGTTACGGTATAATGTTCATGAAAAGTAAGAAGACAACGAACACAAAACACATTCATTGTGTATAGATCTAATTTCTTTTAACTAATTACAAAACCAACGATATAATATCCAACAGGTAGAAACACGCACTTTGCCGTTAATGAGACCAGTCCGAAAGTTGTCAATAACACGCTGGAGTTAACAATTAGTAAAATGTTATATAAAACAAAAATTGCTTAATTGAGTTTTGTTGGCTATGGTGCACACATTTGACCATTATAATTACGATCTTCTATGTTGATAATACAAACCCAAATGCTTCTATCCGCCGTGTATGACAAACGGGCAAGAAGTCTGTCGAACTGAACTGACAAAGAAGTTAAGACTGGCGGATGAATTCTAACTACTGATAATGCTTCAGGTCCATAGCACGCACGGATTGTAGACGTATGATACAAGTATTGTTAAATTAATCTTCAATCACAACTGATCAAAAAATTTAGGACAGTCGCCCAGGTGGCAGATTCCCTATCAATTTACCTAGTCTTTTCCTAAATAATTGCAAATAATTTGGAAATTTACTGAACAACTCCCTTTGTAAATGATTCCAATCCTTGTCTATTCCTATAAACGTATACAGTGGAACCTCGATGTCTCGAAATCGCCTCGGGAGCTAAATTTTATTACGAGTTATCGAAATTCCGAGACAGAGAATACTGTTTCTGAGCATGTGTGGGACATAACTGAATCATATGTATCTACGGCCTTATACTGGGAACATTATTTTTAACAATATTTAAAAATATACAAACAAACTTTTTTACGGCACCACTTTAATTGTAACCCTTGTTATAGTAACTTTCTAGAAGACCGGATACATTGCATACAGTAGTGAAACAAGAAACATACCTCGGTTAACACATTTGAAAAAATCCGATAGTCTCTTTTTTTTGTTACTGTTAACCTTTCCTCCCTTCACGTCGAAACTTCTCGTCAATACTACGCAGCCGAGATTGTCATCCGCGACTTCGGGGGTTACTTTCGTACGTGACCGGTAATATACACCCGAGAAACAGCGAGACTTCGCCGATTTTCCGATCACTATAAGTTTTAGTTTTTCAGTTCCCGTCATATTAGCTCCCAGCGCCAGTGTAAACCTTTCTTTACTTCTTCCTCACAAAGAACAAATGCCGTACTGCACAGTTAATGTTGCACACAATTCGAGTTACAGAGTATTTTTTGCTTCAAGGAGGAAATGTTTGCTTCGAGAAATTCGTGTAACCGAATTTCGAGTAATAAACACACGTGAAAAATAGGACAAACGGCCGGGAAATTTACGTTACTTCGAGATAATGAAAATTCGACTAATGGAGGTCCGAGATATCGAGGTACGACTCTATTATAATGCTGGATTTAGATTTTTTTTTTTTTTGCTAGGGGCTTTACGTTGCGCCGACACAGATAGGTCTTATGGCGACGATATAATTTTAAAGTAGTAGTATTTCTTGTAATATTTTCTTACCATGGAATTGCTTGTTGTGCTTTTGTGTTATTTTGTTGGTGGTGTTGTTGGGTAATTATGTTTTAACTTTACCTTATTATCACACTACTGTAAGTGACCATTGCCACCGGGGTATTTCCCAATTGGGATGTATTTGTTAGAAATAATAAAAAAATAATAAAATAATAATAATAAAAATATTTGCTCCATTCCATGCCAAGCTCGGAACAGACTTTAGTCGAGCAGCTCGTATCCTTTCACCCAAGTCTTCCCAACCCAAACTTCGCAAACATTTTCTTAACATTACTCTTTTGTCGGAAATCACCCTGAGAAATTAGAGCTACTTTTCTTTCGATTTTTCAGGTATAAGTAAAGTAATCCTGGTGAGGATCCCATTCACTGGAATTGCACTCTAATTGGGGTCTTACCCGAGGCTTATATGCCCTCCCTTTACAACAAGGGGAAGAGAGTGCGTGTAGCACATGTAGTAGTACAGGCCAAGTCCCGCAAATGTTACCGTGAAACACACTTCCCGTGTGCCCGTGGAAAACCCATCAACTTCCATGAATGGATTATCAGACTGAAAAACTAATACGGAAACAATAAAACTTAACCCATTTAAGTGAATAATGAAAGTGGTGTTTCCTTCAGTCTCTAGACAAGCTTTTTTTAGCATGCGATGATATTCCTATTCACTCTCTGCAATTCGGTCCCATGAATCTTCAAACTGTTGGTGTGAAACATTTTTCAGTTCTATAGTGCTGAGGTTACTTCTATGCACACTATCTTTCAAACTACCCCATAAATAGAGCGCGAACTGGCCATAAATTTGCAGTAATCATTCTGTCTCCAAAAACATCACGCACTGCAGTCACTGAAACACGAGCGGTATGTGCTGGAGGTCTTGCTTGAAATATCCCAGCGACCCTTCCTGTTCAGTCAATTGAGGCAAGAAAATTCAGTGAGTGTTAATGCTATGCATCGAGCAGAATACAAGGTGTCGTTAAAAATGGCCCTACAATTATTTCAGAACTAATAACGCACCCAACTTATTTTAAGGTCATGAATTAAGAGTTTCAAAAATTATTCTTAGATTCTCACGATACCAATACCGGTCATTTCGTAGATTTACACGCCCATGCAAATAAAATCACGCCTCATCAGAAAACAGCACTACTGTAATTCAGAATTTAATTCACCTATGCTGACAAACTGAAGAAACCAATTAAAATACAGTGACATTTTCTTGAGGTTTGATCTCTTGTGCTTGAACATTGCACGCCCTGTGACTTTCTAAGGCTTAAATTTCAGTTTCCTTGCCACCCACCGTGCAGATGAATATGAAACCTCGCTTTGCTGAGCCAGTTTCCTTAGAGGATTTTTTAATTTCTTTTGGCGTTATCTCCTTGAAGGGCAAACAATTGAAGTAATTTGAACAATTCTACCTGCCATTACTACGAACATTACATGCAAATGGAGCATCTTTCTTCTTTATTTGCTTCTACCTCTATGTAAGCTGTGGAATATACTACGGTTCATATAACTATGTACATACTTGATCAACAGGTGTGGTAATCCTATTCCTAGTATTAGGAAAAACTTTTACAGGATATGTTTTATCTTGAGGATAAATATCTTTCTGAGGGGCTACAGTTATTGCAAACCTTCTATCAGCTGTAGCTCAAGTCTGTCATAAATATCCCGAATTTTTTCGTGAATTAAGACAGTCTTGTTCAACGGAATTTAACCACAATTTTAAATTTCTTCACAATTTTCTTAATTCCATGCCGCGTTGGCACTCGCGATCCAGGAAACTATTTACGGAATTTCACTTTCCCAGCAGATTCATGATTTAAAAATCTACAGCACACGAAAATAAACTGTTCAACATTTACTTCAGAAGCCATAAAACGCACTAAATTATTTCCTGTATAAGAAGCAATCCGTACGCTGTAAAGAAGCTTATCGCAGACTATCCGAGACCAAGGCTCTATAACATTGTATGCTTATCAACCATTTTGGTTCTTGCGTGCACGAAGACCATATTATGATCAAACTGGTGTTTCTCCTATAAGCGCTCACTTCACCACGTTGAACGTACTGTTTTTATCACCATGTGCAAGGACTCATTTTTGTGTGGATATTTTTAAATACTGGTATGTTGTTCTGCACCTAATTGTAGAAAAAACTGATGTGACCACCCGATTCTTTAGATACCATTCTGACAATTCTAGAAAAGCATTTTGGCGAGGAAACTGTAGAAGTGACATGTGTAAACCAACAACTTCGAGGCTTTGTGAGGTAAGTAATTTCACATTAAGTATTGAGTTAGAAGTATATTTTTAACACAATACTGAGAACGGTCATTTGTTTATGGTTTATGGAGGAGTCTCTGTTACAGGTATTCTTTTCAAGTGCATTACCACCAAATGAGAACTTTGTATGCTACAAAATTCTGATGTAGTTGTGGCCTAATCAGAACAATATTCTGATGTAGCTGTGGCCTAATCAAAAGTGTGTAGGGACCCTGAGCAAGCGGTGTACGGTGCAGAAGATGATGATTATAGTTAATATTTGGCATCCAGCAACAATCACTTTTGGTATAAACGCAATATACTCTTGTGGGTTGTTCCTGAGTCATCAATTTATAGACTGATTTGATGCAGCTTTCCTCGCCACCCTATCCTGTGCTAACCTTTTCATTTCTACGTAACTACTTAAGCCTACATCTGCTCTAATCTGCTTGTCATATTCATACCTTGGTGTATCCCTACAGTTCTTACCCCCTACACTTCCCTCAGAAACGAACTGAACAAGTCCTGGGTGTCTTAAGATGTGTCCTATCATTCTATCGCTTCTTCTGGTCAAATTTAGCCAAATTGATCTCCTCTCAACAATTCGATTCAGTATCTCTTCATTCGTGATTCGATCCATCAATTTCACCTTCAGAATTATTCTATAATACCACATTTCAAAACCTTCTATAATAAATTTTTTACGCTAGTTATCGACCATTTTTCACTTCCTTACAATGCCACGCTCCAAACGAGTCTTCAAAACATTTGTGTAATTCCTATATTAATGTTCGAAGTGAGCAAATTTATTTTCTTAAGAAAGGCCTTCCTTGCTTGTGCTAGTCAAAATTTTATGTCCTCCTTACTTCTGCCATCGTTAGTTTACTACCCAAGTAACAATATTCCTCTACTTCCTTTGCGACTTCATTTTCTAATCTAATATTTCCTGCATCATTTGACTTCGTTCGACTGTACTCAGTCACTTTTGTTATGGAGAAATTAATTTTAATCTTATACTCCTTCTCAAGACTCTGTCCATGCCATGCAGCAATTTTTCCAGATCTTCTGCGGTCTCAGATAAAACAATATCATCGGCAAATCTCCGGGTTTTGGTTTCCTCTACTTGGATTGTGATTCCCTTTCCAAATTCCTCATTGACAGCCTTTACCGCCTGTTCTATATAATAATTGAAAAGGACGGGGGACAAACTGCAGCCTTGCCTCAATCCTTTCTGGATTGCTGCTTCTTTTTCATAGCCCTCGATTCTTATCACTGCAGACTGTTTTTTTAATACAGATTCTAGATGATTGATTCTTCATTCAAAGTATCTGATCAGGATCACCTTCAGAATTTAAAATGGCTTGATGCAATCAAAATTATCGTATGATTTTTCTAGATTCACATGTTCCTACATTTCTTCTGAAGCCAAATTAATCTTCTCCGTACTCAGTTTCACCTTGTCTTTCCATTCTTCTGTAAATATGACCTGTTAAAATGTTGCAGGCGTGAGATATTAAAGTAATCGTGCATTAGTTTTCACACTTGTCAGCACCGGCTTTCTTGGGAATAGATATAACAACATTCTGCCGAAAATCGGATGGCACTTCTCCTGTATTATACATCTTACACAATATACGGAATAACCTCGCCATGCTGGCTTCTCGTAAGGCAGTTAGTAATTCAGAGTAATTCATCAGTTCCAGCTGCCTCGTTTCTATTTAGGTCTCTCAAAGCTCTATCGAATTCTGACCTCAAAATTAGGTCTTCCATTTCATCGGCATCAACAGCCTCTTCTTGTTCCAGAACCGTATCATCTACGTCTAACTTGATACAACTGTTGCATATGTACTGAAATATTTTTGCCTTGTATTCTTCCCCTAGAAGTGGTTTTCCATATGAACTCTTAATATTCTTGCACCTATTTTTCCTTTCTCCAAATGTTTCCTTAATTTTCCTGTATGCCGCACCTGCCTTTCCTATGACCATACAACCTGCAATATCCTTGCACTTCTCATTCAGCCATTCTTCCTTAGCTGTTCTGCACTTTCTATCCACTCCATTCTTTAATCGCCTGTATTATTTTCTGTCCTACTCATTTTTTGCATTCTTGTAGTTTCGTCGTTCATCAATCAGGTCTAGTATCTCCTAAGTTATCCACTGATTTTTAGATGAAGTTCCATTTTTTTCCTAACCTTCCTTCAGCAGCCTTACTGACCTCAGTCTTCATGACTGTCCATTCTTCCTCTACTGTGTTTCCTTCAGCCTTTTCTTGAATCAATCCCTCACACTCTTTTCTTTCAACTTATCTAGGCCCCACCCTCTTGAATTCTTTAATTTTTTCAACTTCAGGTGTCATTTCATGACTACCAAGTTGTGGTCAGTGTCCACGTCTGCTCCTGGGAATGTCTTGCAATGCAACAGTTAGTTTCTGAATCCCTGCCTAATCATTATGAAGTCTGCGTCTCCTGGTTTCGTCCACGTATATAGCCATCGTTTGTGGTGTATGATTCAAGTATTAGCAACGACTAAATTATCATCAGTGCAGAATTCTTCTTGCGGACTTCCTCTTTCATTCCTTCGTCCCAGTCTGAATATTCCTACGCCATCACCTTCTCTTCTTTGGTCTACCTGTGCATTCCAGTCTCCATCTCAATTAGATTCTCGTCTCCTTTCGCATACTGCATTAAATCTTCTCTCTGTTCATATGTTCTTTCGATTTCATCATCATCATCATCATCTGCTGAAATAGTAGGCACAAAGTCCTGCACTATTGGGACGGGCAATGACTTCGTGTCTATCTTGACAACAACAATCCGTTCACTATGCTTGTCGTAGTAGCTTGCCTACTGCCATATTTTCTGATTCATTATTACACAAACTCCTGCATCTGCCCCGTTTGATTTTGTGTTGATAATTCTGTAGTCGCCTGACTGAACAAATATGCTCATCCTGCCGATGAACTTCACTTATACCGATTACATCTAAGTATATTTTTTCCATCTCCCTTTTTAAATTCTTTAACTTACCAAAATGATTCAAACTTCTAACATTCCACTCTCCGAGTCACAGAATGTCAGCATTCATCTTCCTGATGATTGTCCATTCTCGTGTAGTCTCCACACGGTGATCCGAATGGGAGACTATTTTACCTCCGGAATATTTTATCCGGGAGAAAACCATTATCAGTTCGTCATTCATTCAAACAGAGAGATCTGCATGTCTTAGGAAGTCAGCATTATGAACATAGCTAAGCCATGTTAAATATTATTACAAGGCCATCTCAGTCAGCCGGCCCCCGTGGTGTAGGGGTAGCGTGCCTGCCCCGTACCCGGAGGCCCCGGGTTCGACTCCCGGCCAGGTCAGGGAATTTTACCTGGACCTGAGGGCTGGTTCGAGGTCCACTCAGCCTGCGTGATTAGAATTGAGGAGCTATCTGACGGTGAGACAGCGGCCCCGGTCTAGAAAGCCAAGAATAACGGCCGAGAGGATTCGTCGTGCTGACCACACGACACCTCGTAATCTGCAGGCCTTCGGGCTGAGCAGCGATCGCTTGGTAGGCCAAGGCCCTTCAAGGGCTGTAGTGCCATGGGGTTTGGGTTTGGTTTCATCTCAGTTAATCATCCAAACTGTCACCTTTGAAAGTTTCGAAGGGTGCTACGCCGTTTTCGATGAACCATTCGTTACTCTGATCTCTCGAGAGATACCCATCCGATATGGTTGAACCTACGGCTCGGCTATCTGCTTCATTGGGACGCACAAGCCTCCCAAACGCGGCAAAGCCACACGGTTCACAGGGGAGGTTACGTTCTACTAAGTACTTCTACAGTTTTCGGCGACGGCGAAGTGACTGAATGTTGTCCCACAGGAGTTCTTTTACGAACCAGCATTCTACCGCTAACGCATTGAGCACCTTCAAATACCACTGCACTGAGCTGGGGTCGAATTGGCGAACTTGGGCGCTACCGTCACAACCACCTACTCCAGCACAAAATAACAATACTAGAGATTTAATTTTAGAAAAGAAGCTATACGAAAGAAAACAATAGAAGTCAAATGTTAACATTTAGGTCTCGTTATGACAACTTTGTAATATATAACTGTTTATTTCTAATGTATTTTTAAATATCAACACCATCAAGCTGCAAAACTGTAAGTATAGCTGGGTTATCGCTACACCATGCCTCTTCAACAACGCGCTGAATGTTACCTTTTATGATTTAAATTCAGTCTGGCATCGGATACAGACAGACGGTGAAGTGCACAATAAGTAAAAATCTCAAAGCTAAGTAATACAATATAATACCAGTGAGAAGAATTCCAAATGTTTATTTCCGAACACTGTTCACAAAATCCGGCTCACATGAAGTAAACTTAAACAGCATTCAAGAAAACATTTTATCAATATTTTTACACATGCGATGTAACGTCGAAAATTCGGAAGAAGTTTAAACATATAATCTCTCCGAGGTAAATACAGTGATTTCTATTTCCGTAAATTTGAAAAAGAGGGAACAATCAAAGATATACTGGAACCTATGTCGGCTAAAAGTTGGCGAGTTAGACAAGTCCTACTGGATCAATACTCGCAAGACCACAAAATTGGCGTTGACTTGAAAGAAGTACGCTATCTCACCTAATTCTACTCAATGGACAAACTTTATGTTTATGTCCAAGGACTGACCGGTCTTCTCGGATAGCGTAAAGAAGAAGTGGAGAAGGTAAGAAGGAAGGGAATTCGTACGAAACTCCATAGGTTTAAACCAGGAAAAAATATTAACTATCACCACCGTTCTTATATCAAAACACAAGTACGTTGTAGATATTACTGCTGCTGCTGGTGCCCTAGGTGTTATTGCTTCCGCTGAGGAAAAGAATAGGCGAGAGTTCTCCAGCTCACGCAGCTAACACTACTACCAGCCCATAACAGCAAGTGATAAAAGCTCACTGGAGCTATATTTAAAGCCAGTAATGTACTTTGCAAATACTTTAAATCCTAAATACTCCTCACACCAATCAGAGTAAAATATTTCTAACATCTCGAAGATAGTTAAATCTTGCTAGTAATTGGGGATTGCAGACACAGAGAAAATGAAGCATCGTAAGAATCATCACTATCTATATTAGTTTTGCTCCTTTTCTCTAGAGGCAGAACGCAGAAGAGGAATTTATTGTTATAACATCTATATATATAAAATAACTTGTCCTGACTGACTGACTGATTCATCATCGCCGAGCCAAAACTACTGGACATAAAGAAATGAAATTTTGGGGATATATTCATATTAAGATGTAGGTGCTCGCTAAGAGAGGATTTTTGGATATTCCGTCGCTAAGGGGGTGAAAAGGGGGGTGAAATTTAAAAAAAAGAGTGTATCTATATCTCAAAACTTTAAAGGTTTACAGATGTAAAAATTGGTATTTAGAATCTTCTTTTAAAATAAGGATACACGTATTTTTTTGTTTTCAGAAAACCCCAATAGGAGGGGTGAAAATGGGGAAAAATGGGTTGAATGCCTTCAATCAGGATACCGGTACTTATATCTCAGAAACTGAAGATATTACAGACCTGAAAATTGGTACATTTGATCTCTTTTAAAAATAAAGAAATACGTATTTTTTTGTTTTTGGAAAATCCAATTAATGGGAGGGTGAAAAGGGGGTGAATTTTTAAAATGAGTGAATCTATATCTCCAAACTTTTAAAGTTTGCAGATGTAAAAATTGGTATTTAGAATCTTCATTAAAAATAAAGAAACACGTATTTTTTGGTTTTCGGAAAATCGCAATAGGAGGAGTGAAAAGGGGTGGAAAAAGGGTTGAATGCCTTTAATGAGGCTACTTATATCTCAGAAACTGAAGATATTACAGACCTGAAAATTGGTGTTTGGGATCTCCTTTAAAAATAAAGAAACACGAATTTTTTTTGTTTGTGGAAAATCCAATTAAGGGGGGTGAAAAGGGGGGTAATATTTTAGAATGAGTGTATCTATATCTCAAAACTTTTAAAGGTTATAGATGTGAAAATTGGTATGTAGAATCTCCTTTAAAAATAAAGAAACCCGTATATTTTGTTTTCGGAAAATCCTAATAGGAAGGGTGGAAAAGGTTGAAAAATGGGTCGAATGCATTTCATGAGTCAGTACTTATATTTCAGAACCTGAAGATATTACAGACCTGAAAATTGGTGGTTGGGATCTTCTTTAAAAATAAAGAAACACGTATTTTTTTGTTTGTGGAAAATCCAATTAATGGGGGGGGGGTGAAAAGGGGGTGATATTTTAAAATGAGTGTATCTATATCTCAAAACTTTTAAAGTTTATAGATGTAAAAATTGGTATTTAGAAACTCCTTTAATAATAAAGAAACACATATTTTGTTTTCGGAAAATCCCAATACGAAGGGTGGAAAAGGGTGAATAATGGGTTGAATGCCTTTATTGAGGCTACTTATATTTCAGAACCTGCAGATATTACAGACCTGAACATTTGTATTTTGGATCTACTTTAAAAGTAAAGAAACACGTACTTTTTCGTTTTTTGAAAATCCAAATAATGGGGGGGGGGGGTGAAAAGGGGGGTGAATTTTTAAAATTAGTGTGTCTACAACTTAAAACTTTAAAATTTACAGATGTAAAAATTGGTAGTTAGAATCTCCTCTAAAAATAAAGGAACACGTATTTTTTTGTTTCCTGTAAATCCTAATAGGAGGGGTGTAAAAGGGTGAAAAGTGGGTTGAATGCCTTTAATGAGGATACATATATCTCAGAAACGAAGGATATTACAGAACTGAAAATTTGTATATGGGATCTCCTTTAAAAATAAAGAAACGCGTTTTTTAGTTTTTGGAAAATCCAACTAATGGCGGTTAAACAGGAGTGACAAATTGGGGTGAATTTTTTGAAAGACTATATCTACAGATTATCTTGGAAACGTAAAATGTTACAGACGTAAAAAGTGGGTGTTTGGAATCTCCTGTAAATGTAAAGAAACAGAGGTGGTTTGTTTTTGGAAACTCCACTTAAGGGGAACTCAAAAGGGGTGAAATTTTAAAATGAGAATTTTTACAGTATATCTAAAAAAACTTAACATGTTACAGAAGTGAAAAATGGTATTTTTTATCTCTATTAAACATAAAGAAACGTGTATTTTTAGTTTTCGGAAATACCACTTGGGTGGAGGGGTGGTTAAAGTGACTGAAAATGGTGTTGAATTCTTTTGATTAGGCTACTGATATCTCAAAAATGAAGATGTTACAGACGTGAAATTTGATATTTGCAATCTGCTTTAAAAGTAAAGAAACATGTATTCTCAGAAAATCCTATGAATGGTTGGGGGGGGGGGGGAAAGATGTGATAAATTAATTGACTGAATTGTATGAGAATACATACATCTAATAAAAACTAAAGTTGTTACAGACGTGAAAATCCTTATTTGGATCTCCTTTAAAAACAAAGAAAAACGCGTTTTGGGAGGAAACCATCTTGGAGGGCGGGAGTGTAAAGGAGTTGAATTCCCTTCATGAGGACACACAAATCAAAAACTGAAGAAGTTAGAGTCGTGATAATTGGTATTTAGAGGATCCTTTACTATTAAAGAAACAAGTATTTTTTGCGGGAAAATTCACTTAGGGGGGGGGGGGCGTGGAGGGGAGTAGTGTGAAATGAAGTGAAGAAAGTAAATTATTTTTATGGGGATACTTATATCTCAAAACTGAAGGTAATAGACGTGAACATTGGTGTTTGGAATCTCCCTTAAACATATAGAAAGAAGCCTTCTTTTAATTTTTTTTTGGGGGGGGGGGTGGTAAATAAACTTAACGGCGGTAGGGTGTAGAAGGAGGTGAGACCAATTGATTTTACTGTTATTAATGTACTTATAAGGATCCTCCGTTGCTCAGGCAGCAGCGCGCCGGCCTCTCACAACTCGGTTCCGTGGTTCAAATCCCGGTCACTCCATGTGACATTCGTGCTGGACAAAACGGAGGCGGGACAGGTTTTTCTCCGGATACTCCGGTTTTCCCTGTCATCAGCCATTCCGGCAACACATAATAATAATAATAATAATAATAATAATAATAATAATAATAATAATAATAATAATAATAATGTTCCGGACCGTCATCAAATGTGCGGACCGCGCTGGAAACGGCTACTGGACGGGTAATGACTAAGAATGCAGTCCGGCCGCCGGTTCAGTGGCGCCAAGGCACCCAATATAACACCACGCCGGATCTCCTGAAGGATTTAATCCATATTAAAAATGATTATAGGAAAAGATGGCAAAGATTTACGTACACAACTGACCGGGAAGAATACCTGAGCCTAGCCCGGGAAGTACGAACTCGATTGCTGGAAAGGAAGATTGAAAAATGGGAAGAAACGTGCCGTAAAATAAGAGAAAACGAGTCAGATCGGGAATTTTAGTGGATTCTCGCAGATAACGAGTCAGATCGCGAATTTCGGCGGATTATATATCTAAAACAATAAGCATTCTATTATAAATTTCAGTATAATACCGTAGCGAAGCACGGGTATCTTGCTATTCTATATATATAAAATAGCTTGTCCTGACTGACTGACTGATTCATCATCGCCGAGCCAAAACTACTGGACATAATGAAATGAAATTTTGGGGATACATTCATATTAAGATGTAGGTGCTCGCTAAGAGAGGATTTTTGGATATTCCGTTGCTAAGGGGGTGAAAAGGGGGGGGGGGTGAAGTTTTAAAATGAGTGCATTTATATCTCAAAACTTTAAAACTTTACAAATGTAAATATTGGTATTTAGAATCTTCTTTGAAAATAAGGAAACACGTATTTTTTTGTTTTTAGAAAATCCAATTAATGGGAGGATGAAAAGGGGGTGAATTTTTAAAATAAGTGAATCTATATCTCCAAACTTTTAAAGTTTACAGATGTAAAAATGGGTATTTAGAATCTTCATTAAACATAAAGGAACACGTATTTTTTTGTTTTCGGAAAATCACAATAGGAGGGGTGAAAAGGGGTGAAAAAGGGGTTGAATGCCTTTGATGAGGCTACTTATATTTCAGAAACTGAAGATATTACAGACCTGAAAATTGGTGTTTGGGATCTCCTTTAAAAATAAAGAAACACGTATTTTTTTGTTTTTGGAAAATCCAACTAATGGGGGGGGGGGTGAAAGGGGGTGTTTTTTAAAATGAGTGTATCTATATCTCAAAACTGTTACAGTTTATAGATGTAAAAATTGGTATTTAGAAACTCCTTTGAAAATAAAGAAACACGTATTTTTTTGTTTTCGGAAAATCACAATAGGAGGGGTGAAAAGGGGTGAAAAAGGGGTTGAATGCCTTTGATGAGGCTACTTATATTTCAGAAACTGAAGATATTACAGAACTGAAAATTTGTATATGGTATCTCCTTTAAAAATAAAGAAACACGTATTTTTTTTAGTTTTTGGAAAATCCTATTAATGGCGGTTAAACAGAAGTGCTAAATTGGGGTGAATTTTTTGAAAGATTACCTTGGAAACGTAAAATGTTACAGACGTAAAAAGTGGGTGTTCGGAATCTCCTGTAAATGTAAAGAAACATAGGTGATTTGTTTTTGGAAACTCCACTTTAGGGGAACCCAAAAAGGGGTGAAATTTTAAAATGATAATTTTTACAGTATATCTAAAAAACTTAACATGTTACAGAAGTGAAAAATGGTATTTTTATCTCTATTAAACATAAAGAAACGTGTATTTTTAATTTTCGGAAATACCACTTTGGTGGAGGGGGGGGGGGGTGAAAGTGACTGAAAATGGTGTTGAATTCTTTTAATTAGATTGCTGATATCTTAAAAATGAAGATGTTACAGACGTGAAATTTGATATTTGCAACCTGCTTTAAAAGTAAAGAAACACGTATTCTCGGAAAATCCAATGAAGCGGGGGGAGGGCGTGAAAGAATTGAAAAATTAATTGACTTTAATTGTATGAGAATATATACATCTAATAAAAACTAAAGTTGTTACAGACGTGAAAATTCGTATTTGGATCTCCTTTAAAAACAAAGAAAAACGCGTTTTGGGGGGGAAACCATCTTGGGGGGCGGGAGTGTAAAGGAGTTGAATTCCTTTCATGAGGACACATAAATCAAAAAGTGAAGAAGTTAGAGTCGTGATAATTGGTATTTAGAAGATCCTTCACTATTAAAGAAACAAGTATTTTTTGCGGGAAAATTCACTTAGGGGGGGGGGGGGTAGTTTGAAATGAAGTGACAAAAGTAAATTATATTTATGGGGATACTTATATCTCTTGCCTGCTGCCATTTCTTGATGGATACAGTACTTTTGTATCCATCTCTTAGCACAGGCCAGAGTAAAGTGTAGCTTCCACCGAAGTCCCAGTCTCATCCATGGCTGTGACAATATGGAAGCTGCTGGGGTATGGGTGGTGCTGAGTAATGACATTCAGAGCACGTCTAGTGCATCTGAGTGTTATGAAAGGTGTTGCTCATAGAGTCAGTCGTGCTGCAATAGCACTTTCTGACCCAGTGAGGAAAGCAATGGCAAACTACCTCACTCCTCGTCTTGCCTAGTACGCCTCATTTTGGTGCTGCCATTGGTTTTTGCGGTTTCCTTATAACCGCGTAACTTTTGGTGGTGCTATTTGAGGATCCAACCAGCCTCTGGGCTGATGACCTAACAGACAGACAGACAGACAGACAGACTTATATATCAAAACTGAAGGTAATAGACGTGAACATTGGTGTTTGGAATCTCCCTTAAACATAAAGAAACACGCCTTCTTTTAATTTTTTTGGTGGTGGTGGTGGTGGGGGGGTTGGCCGTAAAAACTAACGGCGCTGGGGTGTAAAAGGAGGTGAGACCAATTGATTTTACAGTTCTTAATGTACTTATAAGGATCCTCCGTTGCTCAAATAATAATAATAACATTATTAATAATAATAATAATAATAATAATAATAATAATAATAATAATAATAATAATAATAATAATAATGTCGTCAAATGTGCGGACCGCGCTGGAAACGGCTCCTGGACGGGTAATGACTAAGAATGCAGTCCGGCCGCGGGTTCAGTGCCGCCAAGGCACCCAATATGACACCACGCCGGATCTCCTGAAGGATTTTATCCAGATTAAAAATGATTATAGGAAAATACGGTATGGCAAAAATTTACGGACCCAACTGACCGGGAAGAATACCTGAGCCTAGCCCGGGAAGTACGAAATCGATTGCTGGAAAGGAAGATTGAAAAATGGGAGGAAACGTGCCGGAATCTAATAGAAAACGAGTCAGATCGGGAATTTTGGTAGATTCTCGCTGAAAACGTGTCAGATCGCGAATTTCGGCGGATTATATATCTAAAACAATAAGCATTCAATTATAAATTTCAGTATAATACCGTAGCGAAGCACGGGTACCTTGCTAGTAAGTGATATTCGTGTAAGGGAGAAAACAGGAGCATAACGACATCCTGGGTAATTGCTATATCGGATTAAGCACTGCGTCACTCTATATGGTTTAATACCAAACCAGCAAACCATGAAGCATTGCACAATATTGTTTCTCGATATGTATCAAATTATTTTTGTGAACATATTCTGAACAAGGCTAGAATGAGCAACAGGATCACTTCAAAGTGTTCTGAGACAATTTACTTTCATTAAAATTATACTTCCTAATCCTCTCTGATCATGATTCAAGTTACGGTTATGAAGTTCCAGGTCAACAAAACGTGCGACAATGCGACTTGATATCAGATCGTCTCGGGAACTTGATAAATTTTCTTCAACTCCCGTGTGCCTCGTATAGACACTACCGTGCTGTTTCATTGGTTCCGCGGTTTTAAAATGAGTTGTAGAAAAATAAATTTTGGGATATTTCACCATCTTAACGAGTGTTTCATTTGTCCGGCTTCTTGGCTGAATGGTCAGCGTATTGGCCTTCGGTTCAGAGGGCCTCTGTTCGAATCTCGGCCAGGCCGGTGATTTTAACTACACAAGGACAATTCCTCTGGCTCGGGGATTGTAAGTCTGTGTTTGCTGTCGTACTCTTCTCTTAATCTACGAACAACCCGCCACTGAAACACAAATTAAGAATGCGGTACATACCTCCACACAGGATTGGGTTTAGGAAGTGCATCCTGTCGTAAAACTGGGTCGAATCCACATCAAGGCCTTACCCCAGCAAACCGGATGATGATTATGATACTTTTTGTTTAAAGGGACCTAACATCTAGGTCATCGGACCCTAATGGTACGAGATGAGACGAAATGTAATGACAATTAAAATTCCAAAATGCACCCACTGACCACAATTCAAAACATAACGATGAATGAATGAATGAATGAATGAATGAATGAATGAATGAATTTAAAATAGTCAGCGGATCCAACTTATAATATTGAATGTTAAAATAATTCCAAAATTCATCCACTGACTAGAATCCAAAAAGACGACGATGAACAATGATTATGAACTTAAAACCATCAGTGGATCCGACCCGCAATGTCCCATCTTCCCATAAAATAATTTAAACCAATGACAAACTAAGCAAGGTACAGCTTCCAAAGCAAAATTCTAAATCGGTGATACTTGTTGTGTAAACGTGTCCAAAATCCAGGTCACCGGCCCCTCATAATGGTATTAATCGCTGGTAAAGTACAACCACGGTGTTCCTCATGTAGCGGTACTAATCACAAGTGAAGTCGACCCATGCTGTTCCTCGTGTGATGGTTCTAATCACAGGTAATCTCACGGTTCAAGATCCATCATCCCTTGGTCGCCCCTTTTAGTCACCTTTTACGACAGGCAAGGGATACTATGGATGTATTCTTCACCTGCGTCCCCAATCCACAGGGAGTCCAGAAAACCGGGAAAAGGCAATCATTATGATGATGAAGAAGAAGAATGTGTGTTCTATTTCATAGCTGCCTCGATGCGCTCGGTAATCGACAGTTAGCTTCAGATTCCAAGGCTGCGAGCAGATCCCAGTCACACCAACGTACCTGAATACTGACGGCAGTTGAATGGACATTAAACAAATAATACTGTAGACGAGGAATGAGTTGCTCGGTGATTGTATTGTCAGAAGTGGGTACAAAAGTAGATGGGGAGGAAGGAGAGGAAGAGAGGTGTAAACAAGTCATATGCCATTGTTAATTGTTTCGTCGTCGACATCATCATCATCATCATCATCACTATGACCTTTCAAAGTAGCTCAAGCGACGCAACATTCTTCGAAACTGAAATGAATCGAATACCGTTCTTGAGGAAATTGGAGCACGGTGGGGATGGCGTGAAATTGTTAGTCTGAAACAAATATTGTAAGCAGATGGTCGCTAGCAACCAAATAGTTCAGACGTAGTGTAAAATAATGTGTGATTTCGAGTACTTCATCAGAGCCTACCCAATATTTCTGCAGCGAAGTGCTATTCTGAAGGTTACCACATACCTGATAGATGATACATTTATAAACTATTATTAACTTAATAGAATTAAGCAGTAGGCCTAATGACTAACGTATATTGCGCTGATATAACAGCTACAAATACGGCCTAGTAAGGTCGGTCTAAATGTGAGCCAGCCTGTATCACTAGAATACCATATAATGAAGCTTTCTGTACGTCCTTTGGACAAATCTACTACTGATAACAACAAGAAAAGATAGATTTCTTAAGACAGTCGAGCTGCCAATGAGAGAAAAAGAGTTCACCTGAATAAACTATCTAAATCTCATCATTACCTAAATATGGGCTGAAGGAAGAGCGACGGCAATAGGTAAAACACCGATCGAAATCAGACTACGAGTCCTCAGAACCAAATGATGGTCTTGCACCTTTGGAATCTTCTCTGAAGTAGTGTGTTGAGCTTCCAATACTTCCAAGGGACGAAAGGGACTCAAAGACGGAAATTTCGGTGATGTGTATAGCGTGTTACATGTGGAAACAATTATTATGCGGTTGCAGAAAAGGACGTGTGCATTTGAGACTTTTGTAAACGGACCATGAACTCCTATGATAAATTTTGAATAATTTCTTTCAGGTTTCCAAATACGTTAGTCTAAAAATATGTAATTCTTTGTTTTTTGTTTATTGAATGTAGATATTGTTTAGTATTAACGGATTTCTGTTTCAAATTTATGTCCTTTCCATGAAACTGAAGGGTAGATGGATTTTAATGATAATAATAATAATAATAATAATAATAATAATAATAATAATAATAATAATAATAATAATAATATTTACTTTACGTCCCACTAACCACTTTTACGGTTTTCGGAGACATCGAGGTGCCGGAATGTAGTCCCGCAGGAGTTCTTTTACTTGCCAGTAAATCTACCGATACGAGGCTGACGTATTTGAGCACCGTCAAATACCAACAGACTGAGCCAGGATCGAACCTGCCAAGTTGGGGTCAGAAGGCCAGCGCCGCAACCGCCTGAGCTACTCAGCCCAGCTATATATGGATTTTTCGTTGCACAATGTTCTGTGATGATGCTTGTTGTTTAAAAGGCCCTAACAACTAGGTCATCGGTCCTGCACATAGACCTTCAACTACTTTATTTGAAAAGAATTTCGGCAGCTCATATTTAGACCACGCTTGCGAATACAGCAATTTTTCATTCCATTAAAAGTATTATTTGAAGCAATCTACATCACCTTTAAACTTATTTCAGTCCTACACTATAGAGCTGATATGTCACAGATCTACTTTACTGTGTCAGATCTAGACAATTCTGAAAAGGTTCGGTTGCAGATACCGAAATTACAGTAGCGGCCCATATTTAGACCTCTACAGTTAAAAATCGACGACTCAGCTTCACACCCTTTACGGCATTAACTCGAATTGGAGGGTGCGGAGAGGACGACACAAAAACACGGGTAAATCAGGTAACCACCAGCTTCTCCCGTCTCATTATTTCACGTACACACCACAAATGCGAACCTGAATAATTCAAGACATTAAACAAACACATTATGGATACAATGCTACAGCAATTCAGGAGTAGTCAAGTTCTTATCCCTATTAAAATAAAGACAAGAAATGTAAACAGTACTAATATACAACCCGTGCTAATAAACGACAGTAAGATTGCTTTGCTGTTATTCTTGTGAAGGTATTATTGACAAAACTATGGCATGAGAATCAACAAAATCTGGATAACGGACAAATCTTTTTTCACACTAGTCAGACTTGAAGGTAAGTAATGGTCAACTGTCTACGGTGCATCAATGGCTGTTACTCAGAAGAGACAATAATAGTCCCTTTCGCAGTAAATACTGTGAAGTTGGCGAGTGGGAGGTTATTTAACAACAATCCCATATACCAATTAGTATCTGTATTTCTAGAACAGACAAACTAGCTGTACCATGAGAACACAATTTCCTCGGTGCGAGATGAGTCGGTGATATAAACTTTTCCTCCGACTACATGCATGAAATATATCAAAGGATTATTAAATCTTACGAATAGGGGTGATAGCATCGCTGTACAGTCACTAAAATTTCACCCATGCCAACGCGGTCGGCATTCCGACCAATTATTGTACGATTTCCTAAATGGAACCGAGGCTAGCAATAATTACTCAGTCATATTAAACAATAACCTTACATTTTATCCAACTTCACAAAGGAATTAAATAATTTTCAGTATATCTGATGATGATGCTTGTTTAAAGGGGCCTAACACCTAGGTCATCGGCCTGTATATTACTTTAATTCCCCTAAAACTAGTAGAGGGGCTGCCTGGCCGAGGCGGTAATGGCGTGCTCCCCCGTCAGGAAGTCGTAAAATTTAAGAAATGAGATTTCCACTTCCGGAGGTGCATATGGCCCTGAGGTTCAGTCAGTCTACACCAAAAATGAGTACCAGGTTAATTCCTGGGGGCAAAGGCGGTCGGGCGTAGAGCTAACCACTCTACCCCATCACGTGCCGAGGTTAACAATGGTGGAAGCCTTTACCTTCCACTCCACCAAGAGCCTTCATGGCCTGTACGGAGGTGACTTTGCTTTGCTAAAACTAGTAGAGATAAAACAATTGTGCTCATAAATCGAAACTACGTCGCCATAAGACCTATCTGTGTCGGTGCAACTTGTAAAAAAATCACAACTGCAGTGATAATACACAAGAATAAGTTGAACAGCCTGATATTCATGTGACTCGAAATCTGACGCTACAGAGCCTTGTGAGCGTGACTTATCTAGTTCGGATCTTCGTGAAAGTCTGCGACCCCAGTCAAACACCGGAATGGACTTACGTACATTGTACTTTGGAACTGTGTACTCAGTTTGCCCACCACTAAACACCGTAATGGGAGCTTCTTTCCATCTCTAATAGCCCTGTAGTTATGCAGTGATAGGATAAGGCGTCAAAGAAGCGAAATGTAATGTTTCTCCATAGAGCGAGCATGCGACCAATGTGACGTTTTGTTCTTCCAAACCTCTAGGGAAACAAAAGGTGTCTATTTTTTAGCATGATCAAGGCAGGTAAAACATCGAGCCAGTCTAGAACCGGAAGTGACGCCTGAGGACCGCATCGCAACGGAAATACCTTTCCGCACAACGGCTAGGGAGGGGCGACCTAGGCGTACGAACAATGCACCTGCTGTGCATTAGATGGAAAGAAAATACCTTTCATTAATACTATCAACGAAACATACAAACGCAGTAAGATACCGTGCGATACGAAATGCAACTAGAAGGAAAAAATGCATGAAATAGCTCTCTCGTAAGTTGCGTCATGTTCGTTCTCCCAATCGGAGATGAAACTCAGCATCAGCAAAGAAAGCAGCTTGGCTGAGTCAGTTAGCAAAGCCGCCTACACACAAGGAACAAAGAAAGCAACGTACTGTATCGAGAATGACTCATCACCACAGCATCAGCATAGCCAGGTGGCCCAGCCTGTTCCTGGAACATCAACCTGCGTCAGGATCTTTAGCAAAGCAATGATACGTAATATTTTCGAGATGATTTAATTGAATACGTACGTCAAATACGAAGAAAATAATGGAGAAGTAATACGTTAAGGAAAACATGGTGATACACTTTTAACGAGATAATTATTTTGCTGGGGCTGTACCTTAATTAAGGCCACGGCCGTTTCCTTCCCACTCCTAGCAGATTCCTAATTCGATCGTCGCCATTACGACCTATCTGTGCCGGTGCAACGTAAAGAAACTTGTAAAAAAAGAAGATAATTTTTAAATTTTATGAAGGTGACAGACGTAACACTGGGCAGCTGTCTTTACTTTTTTTTGTAATCTCCCGTAATTATGTTACCAAGCAAGAAAAGTGGATACCCCCCCAGTCCCCGATACTTAAGAAATCACGGGAGTATTTTGTATCCACTGATATCAAACGCAAGGAAAAGAGAAACTTGATGCTTTCAATCCGTACCCAAGCATTTATCTACTTTTGTAATAAGTTGATAATGGAACTTCCGATCTTTAAATACAATACCCAGATAATATGTACCGCCACGTTGGCTCGCAGAAAATGATACTAGCTTAGCAATATTTACAAAGAAAAGGTTGAAATAATTTCCAAGTGTACCTCCTCCATCAAAACTAACAAGCTATTTAAGAAAATGCCCCTTCTGATACTTGAAGAACCACAGCCGAACCACCATGTTATTAAGAAATAATACTCCATATCAATTGCCCTGGGTTTAATAACATACATTTCGTTTTGATGAATGGAGTACGTCAATGTACAAAACGACCATCCCTTTTCACTTTATAACAACGAGAATAGAGCCTTCATTGTTTGGCGCCGTAGATCACGAGGTTTCAAGCATTCTTTCTTAAAGCAAGAATATCCGCAGTTCAATGTCAACCAAAAGCAAATAATAAGACGATAAGAAAACAAATTTCACGTTTACACCGGTAAATATGCAGAAAGAAAAAGACGCAAAGGTAGGTAAGAAACATTCGTAAGTCTCAACCCTGGATTTAACAGTAATTTTCTTTTGAGATCCGAGGCCCATCCCAGATAAAAAACATTCAACTATCTTTATTCTAAAAATGTTCGTTTCAAGCACATTTTTTCCACGTTCTAAGTATTAAATAATTTAGGCCCTTCAAATAAAGTGTTATCAAAGTTTTTGCAGGAAAATAATAATAATAATAATAATAATAATATGGACGTATGTCCCACGAACTACTACGTATTTCGGAAAAGCCGAGGAGCCGGAATTTTGTCCGACATCAGTTATTTTACGTGCTGGTAAACCTACCGACACACTGTTGGCGTATTTCAACGCATCAAAATACCACAGGACTGAGCCGGGATCGAACCCACAAACTTGGACTTGGATTGTTGCCTACGCTTGATTCTCTTAATTATACTCTTTTCCCAATTGTGCTTACTTTAACTGGAATTTCAACATTGGGTTTACCTTTTAGATCTGTCATCTACATTATGCTTTAAGTCAACTAAACTAATAGCCACCGGGCGAGTTGGCCGTGGGGTTAGGAGCGCGCAGCTGTGAGCTTGCATCCCATCGTAGCCATAAGACCTATCTGTGTCGGTGCGACGTAAAGCAAAATAGCAATAACAGCAAGCAACAACAAACTAACAGCCTTCAAAGCTACAAATAAAGATTTTTAAGCCTTAGTAGTTATTTCTACTCCTTTAGAATTGCAGTCTAACGTCATTATTGACTACAAATCCTGGTAGGGGAGAAAATTCTCCTAAATAAATTTACAGTTTACCGCCTATAATCTCAGCCACCCTACCGCAACAATGACTTTTTCAACTAATGATAAGGATATTGGAACACTATTTAGTTTCTGGTGCTTGAGCAAGTATAGTAGGTACATCTATCAACTTGTTAATTCGAGCAGAGTTAGGGCAACCAGGTTATTTAATTGGCGATGACCAAATTCATAATGTAATTGTCACGTCTCACGCATTCGTAATAATTTTCTTCATGGTAATACTTATTATAATTGGGGGATTCGGAAATTGATTAGTTCCTCTTATACTTTGAGCCCCCGATATGGCCTTCCCTCGGATAAACAATATAAGTTTCTGATTATTGCCTCGCCTCGCTCATAAATAATATTTAGTTTACATGTACAATGGTGAAGAGGCTGATTGTTGAAACTAATCATAGACAATTATTTTTTGACCAAATCTGTTCTACATGTTGCTTAGAGATTTCGAGCTGGCGGGGTCCGAGTCTCTACAAATTTCATAAATACTGAAGTTCATTGCGAGACCATTCCGCAGCTCGATAAGTCTCATACCATGAGCTGGTACAGACCCGCGGACCGGCAAGAGAAAAACACTGACATAACATGCACTGGACCATATTCCAAACACCTGAAGACACAACGCTCACATCGGAGCCTCACCCATCACCCGTGGCCCTGGGCTATGAAGGCATTTCCGATTTCTTTCATCCAGCCGTGAAGTGACGTCATCAGTCACTGCCATGCGGCAATACACACTACCAACGTGTGCTGTCCACTTTTAGAGATTATCAACACATTACCTAGTGTCTGGATTATAAACGACTTCTGTAATTTCGTTCACTATCAATAATAACATTGGATTAGTTGGTTGTCTCGGGGTGGGGGGCAGGACTGTACCACTTATTGAGATTGAATCATAATGCAATACGTCCCCTTCTAGTTAAACAAAACTCGGAGACGGAGAGGTGGCAATCAAATGCAAATAAAAACCATGCTGTTTCATTAAAAATAGATTTAATTTTTGCACGGATAATTAAAATCCTGTAACACACTAGGATTCAATTTATACATAAATTCTAAAAGACATAAAAATCTACAAACCGTAAACTCAGCACTTTGTATCCCAAGGCTTATACTAAAGACTATACAAGCGATTTATGCACGTGAATCATTTGCGTAAATGAAAAATCCATACCCGCCGCCGGCAAGTTAAAAATATTTTCTTACAAGAACAGCGCTTTATCTACCTACAAAGAGGGTAGGAACGTCGTGGTCAAGACCCCCAGGTACTCGGTTATTCCGTCTCGATGTATCGTCTTCATCTAGTGTATTGTAATAGGAAAGTAAAAACCCTAGTATGTACAGGATGAAATATAATTTTATTGGCTCCGGGCTGGGTAGCGAAGGTGGTAGAGTTAGAGTTGGCGGGTTCGATCTCGTCTCAGTCTGGTTGTATTTGAAGGCCACAAATATGTCAGCCTCGTGTCGGCAGATTTACTGGCGAACTCCTGAGAGACAAAGTTCCGGCATCTCGGTGTCTCCAAAACCGTAGAAGTAGTTAGTGGGACGTAAAAACAATATCATTATTATTACATTAGTAGTATATTATTATTATTAAAAGATATTAATTTTATTGGCAAATTTTCAGAGGTTGTTCAGAGATGATGCCCAATATTTTGATACAGTATGATGATGCTTGTTGTTTTAAGGGGCCTAACATCGCAGGTCATCGGCCCTTGATACAGTGTAAGGAACCCAAGATCTCTCTGGTGGCTCATCAATAAATAATTGTATTTTTAAATTTTTATTTACTGGTAGAGATGGGAGTTAAATATTGTAGCATGATAATGTTTCCGTTCCATCACAGTAGGCTGTTCCAGAAATATTATGTTTCACAGGAGACCCCAATACAGACGAAACTGTCTCTGCGAAACCAAGGGAAAGGCAGGTAGTTTCTGATTGCCTAACGAATATTAGGCTCCATTAGGAACCATGACAGCTCATTCTGTAACAGCTTAGAGGCAGTACTACATTCCAACTCCCGGTTACAGATATTCTTCAATCATTTGAAGTGCGTTGTATTAGGCTTAACAGTGCGTAGTTTCTCGAAACAATTCCGCATGGTCTTTCCACTTCACGTTTTCGTGTTTCACGCTGTGTCAATGGACATTGAGAAAACCAAAAAGAGAGTCCCCTGAGGTCTTGTTCATTGTCAGACACCATGAAATTAAATTTGCCCGATGCGATTTGTGTGTACTAAATCTCCGAAGAAAACAGTTTTTAATTGAGAAACGCGCTGACACACACACTAATAATAATAATAATAATAATAATAATAATAATAATAATAATAATAATAATAATAATAATTTAAGGCTCCAACACGACTTATTTTGAGCACCTTCAATTACCACGAGACTGAGGCAGGATCGAACCCACCAACGTAAACTGAGGAGGCCAACGCTCTACCGCCTGAGCTATTCTACTCAGCCCGGCTATCACTTTGTTTTACTAGCACAAAAGAAGCTAGCTGTCACTGCACGTTTTGTAATGAAGATTTTGAAGCATTAGCTCTACAAATGTACAATAGTGTCCAAAAGTTAAATATAAGTTACGAGTAAGCAGGGCAACAGGAAATAGACCGCAAATCGCACGACATACGCACCTACCAACCTTACGTGTTCGCTCTGTATATGAAAGGAGTGTTCCCTGCTTGACTAGCGGCGTAACCGCAAGGTAAACACAGGCAGTGCCTGCGCCCCATATTCCCTCAGTCGTGTTTGCCCTGTTGTAGTGTGCGGAGTGTAGCCTCGTGGTGAACGTGACAACATAATGGCACAACGACGCCATTTGGACTCCGTTTTGCAGGGTAGGATACTCGACGGCCTGGAAGCAGGCCAGACGCAGACCGAAGTCGCGGTATCCTTGAATGTGCCACAAAGTGTCATTTCCAGGCTTTGCAGACGATTTCGTGACACAGGAGATGTTAGTCGTAGGCCAGTACCAGGTCGACGAAGGGTAACCACCCCACAGCAGGGCCGATATCTGGCCTTAACCGCCCGACGAAATCGCAGTGCACTTGCAAGACAATCGTCGGCGGAGCTTGGAGTCGTCTCAGGGGTTGCCGTTTCCCGGCAAACAGTGTACCGGAGGCTCAGAACAGCAGGGCTGGTTTGCCTGACGTCCAGCGGTGTGCGTCCCGCTCATTCCAGCACAGAGACGGTCCCGTTTACTATGGAGCCGTCAACATCGAAACTCGACCATGAATGGAGGCATGTGCTCTTCACAGATGAATCCCGTTTCAGTTTGCAGACCGATTCCCGTCGCACATTAATCTGGAGAGAATCGGGTAGCCGATACAACCACAGGAACATCCTGGAACGGGACCAGAAGGGTGGTGGCGGCGTCATCATATTGAATGGCCGTACTGACCTGGACATCTTCATGGGTGGTCCGAGGAACACTTAACGCTCGGAGATACAGGGATGAGGCATTGAGACCACATGATCGACTCTTCAGAGGTTGGTCCAGACTTCCTCTTAATGGACGATAATGCCCGACCGCACCGCGCTGCTCTGGTGGATGCATTTCTGGCTGGGGAAGACATTCATCGCATGGACGGGCCAGCGAGGTCTGCGGATCTGAATCCTATAGAACATGCCTGGGATGCATTGGGTATAGAGGAACACTACTATTTACTTGCGTAAGCCTGCATACGTACTCACTAAGGTGCGGCAAGGGACTGCAAGAGGCAGCATGTATAGCGACAGTTTCTCCCGAAAGTTGACCTGCAACTTTATTATGTTATTTTTATATCCTAATACTCCAACATAATACTACAGTGTAACGGATACACTGGAACATAATACTAGAAAGTAACCATTTGTTCCAGCCCTACTGAATGGATCGATTACTCTTGCGTTTCTTTCCACGGAATTTAATTTGCTTTTGGAATTAAACTAGCATTACTTACGTTTACGCAGCGCGTCATTATATAAATTTCCACAGTACTCCCTGTTGAGCATTGTGTCCGTGTTGTCATAATAGATTTCAAGCCACGTGGCGAGACTGCGAACAGCAATGTAAACATTGTAGTGAGTACCGTGGCAAGTACTATATTCAAACTGTAATGCGCGGAGTAAACGTATGCAAAGGTAGTTCAGTTCCAGAAACAAAATCAACTCCATATAAACAGAACACAAATGCAGAAGCGTTAAAAAAAGAAAGGCAATTACAATTATAATTTACAAAGATAGACAAAACTTGACTAATTAGTGGCTATTTCCGAAAGTCGTTTCTAGTCCTCACAGCGGGTCTCAAGCTGGCAGCCTTTACCTGGAACGACGATCCCTCGTAATCTTCATTGAAAGGTCTCACCTTTCACTTCGCTTCGCAAGCACAAGTCAATTCATACACCAGCATCTTGCACCCAGATCGACCGTATGAACGCTGGTTATCAGAACACACGACTGCTGTTGACTTGGTTCGATTCCAGACAAGACCGATAATTTCCACACAATCATCTCGCGTGAGTGCGCCACACACTGAACTACTCAACATGTATCACTTAGCAAGAAAACACAACAGCTCAACACCAACCACTAAACACCACCAATAACTTCTTCGCGGCGATTCTGCTGTTATGCGGCCAGAATACGGAAGTTGTAGGTTCGCCTTCCAGAAAATCAAGGGAGACACCAGACGAAAAGCACAATACAACCAGAAGTCGCCACATGCCCTCAGGCTAACAGGGAACTCCCTAGCCTCACACGCTAACCCTTCGAGGAAATTCCGGAGGCTGACGCTCCTATGAACACGTAGCATTGCCTCCCTTCGAGAGTTATCTTCTTCAGCTTTTCCTGGGTAGGGCACCAATCGGTCCAGATGCACCACCTTTATCTTAAAATTCAATAGAGCTCGATAACTGCAGTCGCGTAAGTGAGACCAGCATCCAGTATTCGGGAGATAATGGGTTCGAATCGCATTGTCGGCAGCCCTGAAGATGGTTTTGCGTGGTTTCCCATTTTCACAGCAGGCACATGCTGGGAATATACATTAAATAAGGCCACGGACGCTTCCTTCACACTCCTAGCCCTTTCCTGTCTCATCACCGCCATAAGACATATGTGTCGGTGCGACGTAAAGCATCTTGGATAAAAAAGGAAAGATATCTTAAATCTTCGGCTCCACTGTATGCGATAGACGACGTCATTTATTCTCTTCAGAACGCAGTAAGGGCTCCTCACGCCTTCTGGGGATTGAAAGACAACCCTCTCTTCCTTCTGGGGTCACAGAGCAAAGCTAAGTCATTCCCATTGTATCCGGTAGCGTCCAACCATGGGTCGTATCATGCCTTCATTCGGTCGCTTTCTATCCTCAATATCTTGCGGAGAGCGCCGTATACATTTTCCAGTTTCCTTGCCAGATCCAGGTAGTACTGGTCAGTTGGAAATTATGGTCCTCGTAACAACCAAACGCTATATCCACCGGGAAGCGCTGTTCTCTTCCTAACCGTATCCTTGCCGGTGTGCATATCGTGGCTTCGAGTAATGCAGACTGGTATTCCAAGAGGAATAAGGGATGATGACGACCCCAGCACATCTGATGTTTACTTCACAGGTGATTCTGTATGGTTCTGATGAATCGTTCCATCATTCCATCCGACTGGGGATGTAGAGGCGTGGTCCTGGTGGACCCAGTAGTTGGCACAGGTTTTGGAAGACCGCTGACTCGAAGTTTTGCCCTTGATTGTAATGTAAGTCGAATGCTACGCCATACTGCTGACGAACTCATTTACGAGGGTTTCAGCCACCGTAGCTGCCTACTGCTTCAGCAGAGCATAGGCCTCCGAACACTTCATGAAGTAGCCCACATCATTTACCACTCTCTCGAGAGGGTGTACGTCTTCATTAGAACTTCGCGTTTCCAGCTTGGTACCTTGCTGGCTCACTCGCTGCATTTCCTGCAGAAGTCTTCCAAGTCCGCTCAGCATTCCACCCAGTAAAACCCTCTCTCGAATCTTCTACAGGGTTTTCTCGACCCCGAGGTGTACTCCCGAAGCTCCACTATGAACTTCTTCCATAACTATCACCCACATCCTTCGTGGGAAAACTACCAGCTCCCGGAACGTCTTCCGGTCGCTTCTCCAGACGAATTTCAGAAATCCACGTTTGGTCACCAGCGAATCACATTATGAGCAGGACGACTTAACTTTCGTGGCCGAGGTTACTGACGTGTGTCCATCCAAGCCCCGGAACACTCGTACTCTTCCACTCGGCGTGGAATCCGACGGTCTCGTCATCCCTCTGGTCTTTCATCCAGGCGTCATGGCTTCAGTTTCCATTGACTACGCGGTGGTCTTTCTGCAGGGAACTTCGTTTCCACCCTCCCTGTTGGAGTAGAACTTGCAGTTCTCTGGACTAGGTCTTGGGGACAGAGCGTCTGCGTTGTAATGAAAGTAACCCTTGCGGCGTTCAATCACATACGTGTATTGCTGAAGTGTCCGGCTCCATGGCTAAATGGCCTTTGGCCACAGGGGTCCCGGGTTCGATTCCCGCCAAGCTCGAGAATTTTAACCATCATTAGTTAACTTCGCTGGCACGGGGGCTGCGTGTATGTGTCATCATCACTTCATCTTCATCTTGATGCAGCTGGCGAGCCGAACATGTCCTCGGACACTCCCGGCACGAAAAGCCATACACTATTTCATTTCATTGCTTAAGTCTCTCCAGCCATCGTGTGAGCTGGCCATCCTGGTTCATGAAATTAGGAAGCCACCCGAGTGTAGCACCGATATTGGTATTTCCCAGAATTGGAGCGCGAAGTTTGTGCTCGGCACGGACGCCAGCGAATTAGTCATTGGGCGCGTCCTATCTCGTCGTGGACAAAGGGTAGACCGAGAGAGTTGGTCGCGCTGTTAGGGACACACAGCTGTGAGCTTCCAATAGGGCGGTAGTGGGTTTGAATCCCACCGTAGGCAGCCCTGAAGATAGTTTTCCGTGGTTTCCCATTTTCACAGCAGGAAAATGCTGGAGCTGTCCGCTACCTTCCCAATCCTATCCCTCGGCATGCTTCAAGTGGTCGAGAGTTTTATGGTATTCCTCCGTTCAAATGCATCACTGGCCATTGTTGGTAAGGCGATGCAACGGTTTGGCAATGTGGAAAAGATGGGACTTATCCTTGGGTACTGGCCACTTCCACATCACCGTGACTTTCTCTGGATCGGTCCAAACTCCCTTCTCCGAGGCAAAACAGCAGAGATATTGAACTTCCATCGCGAAGAACTGGCATTTCTTCGGGTTCAGTTGGTCTTCCAATAATCAACTTCAAGTTTTCGAGGTGCTTCCCAAAGCGATTAAGTCATCCAAATAGATAAAGAATGGCTTCTAGTCTAGCCCTCATAGCACTGTCTCTATCAGCCTTTCGAAAATTTCCGGGACGTTGTGAAACACGACTGACATGAACTTGACCTGCCAGAGACCATGTCCAATAGAGAATAGAGTCTTTTCTCGCTCCTTTGGATGATTCTCCAATTGTCAGTAGCCACTCTTCTAATCCAACGCAGCGAACCGCTTCGACCTTCATATCGTACCCAGAGTCCACACGAGGTAGCGGGTAATCGACAAAAACCGAGTAGAGCAGTCCTTTACCAACACTATCGTGGAGATCCATGGGCTTTCGGAGAGTTACATTGCTTGCTGCCCCTTCATTTTGTCGAGTATCTGCCAGGTCACGTTGCTTCGCAAGCGGAACTCGTCGAAACTGAGCCATCCAGTCACCCACATCAATTCGATGCTGGAAGAGTTATGGTCCGCCAAAGTCGTCGTTGCCCTGGAGAAGACGTTCTGATACTCTCAGGTTTTCTAGCTTATCTCGTTGAACATGATCTAGATCGTCGCTGGATCCCCCATACACCTTTCGAAGGGCGTCTGGCATGATTCGCCTTGTTCTGATTCGTATGTCTGGTTGCAGTGGGCGGTCCAATTCGATGGCTTCACAGGAAGCAATATATATGACAGGCCCACACACACCCAGTAGTCCCTTTGTTTGGCTGTTTTGATACTCAGGCTCCACAACGGCCGTCAAACTACCAGCAGCTCCATTCATGTCCCTAGCCGCGTCTTCCTCGGTCAAAGTTGAGATATTCCGGTCGTCTCGCAGCCTGACTTGCTCATTTACACCTCCAAGGAAATTTCAGGGGCTGACACTCGCATGATGACATAACAATACTTCGTGAATATCCCTGAACAGCCTCTGAAAGATTGTCAGTAGTGTTCACTTCCACCCTGTATATTAGAAACCATTCTGACATTCGCTAAAAGGAGAAGAAATAATTCACTTCTAGAACAGTCAAAAGTGTTCCTTCTCTTCCCAGTTGTGGTATGTGAGGTTATGCGCACGGCATTTTAGTCAAACATGTACACTAACATAACATTCAGTAAACATCTTTCAATCTTTCCCCCACATTTACCCGAAACATTCCAATGGTCTTCAGTTCTATTTTCAACGATTGCTTTAGGATGACTAGACTCTTTGTTGAATACTTCATCAATTAATGACTCGTATCTACTTCAACATAATATTCTCCTTCACAAGGTGAACTGCGACATTTTCTGCAAACACGATTTTTTTGCTATTGGCTTTACGTCGCACCGACACAGATAGGTCTAATGGTGACGATGGGATCGGAGAGGCCTAGGAATTGGAAGTAAGCGGTCGTGGCCTTAATTAAGGTACAGATCCAGCATTTGCCTGGTGTGAAAATGGGATACCACGGAAAATCATCTTCAGGGCTGCCGACAGTAGGATTCGAACCCACAATCTCCCGGATGCAAGCTCACAGCCACGCGCCCCTAACTGCACGGCCAACTCGCCCGGTAACACGAAATTTAATCACGTCACTTGTTCAAGTGTGTGCCTAACATAAACAATGTTCCATGCTATGATTTCCTGACGAACAAATCCATTTTAACTCTGATCACTGGAACAACTGCTATGGACACCTTATAATTTCAAGTTTCGTCCCTTTTAAGCCTTTTTATCTGAATATTGCAAAATCCTCATACAACGAGCACCGACAAGGAAGCAAGCACTACAATGCCGACGTTCTATCCAGAAGACCGTGCCTTGAGAACTGTGCACACTGCCAGAAAGTGAGTAGACAGGCGGCCATCGTGGCGATCAAGCTGTCGTCGCTCCACTCGGTGACCACATTTAACGTGAAGCGAGGGGACGGTAGTGACTGTGCCGACGAGCCCCTCTCCTTGTCGGCCCTTACTATTTCCTCTGATCGGGGACCGCTCCTCACATGGCAGTTCAACCTTTGGTGGCCACGCTCGCCGCAGTTCCATAAGGTGATCTCGTTGATGCGCCAGTGTCTCGGCGGTGGCGTGCGTCGTCCTCCTGTAACGGGACGGGTCTCCAGCGCGCAATCGCTTCTCAAGGTTCGTATTCATGGTTACTGTGCCGCTGTTCACTTCACTGCCTCCATCCTCAAGGCTAACGTCAGGGCCTCCCTGAGGTTATGCTCCCCACTGAGCATCAGCCTTTGACGGATGTCAACGTCGCGGAGCCTATCAATGAATGTATTGGTTGCCTCCAGCTATGCGGTCCTGAGGCAGCCCATCCAGAGCCTCGCGGGCTAGCTGCTCGCCATCTTGCGCGTATTCCCGCTGCGTCTCATTAGCACGCTGGGTCCTCTTCCTCAGCTGGACTCGGCAGGTGGCTGCCAACTGGTGGCCACCGTATCAGCTGTCGAGGGCTCTAACAATCTCCTCGTATGTGGCACCAGGCTGGAAGCTGTGTAGCACCTCTGCTGCTTGTCCTTGCAGTCCGGCGATTGGGTGCACGGCCCTTTCTTCCGATGTTCAACCGTTGTGCCAGCACACTGTCTCGAAATGGGCGCGAAAGTTCCTCCAAGATGTGGTCCTGTCGAAGCGTGAGGGTTTTACCTTCGCGGCGGTGGAGCCGCTGTCGCTGCTGGCAGTCCTAGCACGCGTCTCCATGGCTGTCACTCTCGTACGGAGGGCCCTTCTTCTTTCAGGTCTCGAACCCCTGACTCCACAACCTGCGGGATTTCTTCGATCTGTTTTTCTATCAGTTCCTGTACGTCCTGCATGATGTCACTCTTTCATTTTATTTCGAGATAGCGCATTTATTGTTCTAATTTACATTGGCCACCCTTAAGTTCATTTAATTCCGGTTTCAGTTCGCACTTGATTTCGTCCTGTTTGGATGAGAGTTCGGTGAACTTACTGAGGAGAGCCTGAAAATGTTCGCTATCCATTTTACTATAAATTGCTAGTTACGAAATTACTGTTACCAGTCAATCCCGATTCAGACACCAGTTGTGACGAGTTGGCGGGGTAGTAAGATAAAATAACACTAGACTGGTAGCTTCTATACTAAGATTTATTAACTAAGCACTAAAACTACACAGGACTACACAAAACTTTCGCTCGTAACACACGCACACAGTTCGCGCGCTCTCTCTCGATTAGTTTCTCACTTTTTCTAACACTACGGACTATTCTTAAAAACTGAACAGTTATGTCACAAAGTCACAAGTCACACGCACTTACACCTTTGGGCAGTGTACACTGTATTTCAAAAGCGGCCGCACACTACACAGTTCGCGCGCGCCTAAACAGTCTTTTACATTCGCAAGGTCCGTCGCACAGCTTCACGGTCCCTCTTTCACCGTCAGTCCACGCTGAAGCACGCTAGTCCGCACTTCACAGCACTGACAGTCGCTCACGACTGAACCACACCAACTGCAACTCAGGCAAGTGAGTCCTGTCATATATCTGCACCAGTCATTCTAGAACAGTCCGGATACTGGATGTATCCAGGAACTTCGCGAGAGGGAAGACTCCAGGTTAATCGCTCGTAATTTACATAGTCCTAAACTACGCCACCATGGGCGAAAGCGAGAGCCAGGACGGTCTAGCACCGAAGGCTTGATCGTGATTGGCGTGGTCGAAACGTAAGCGGTTGGACCGATACGGTGACGTCCCCAGCCCATAGCAAGTTGGCATGGCGGACGCTATAACCATTACAATATCAAAGTAAGACACAATAAATTAAATTACAGACAGCAGACCCCCCTACAAATTTATTTACAAGATGTGTTTCTTGATGATGATTATTGTTTAGAGGGGCCTAACAAGGATGTGTTTCTAATTATTGGATTTGTACTCGTCAGAAACACAAACAAACAAATAAACACTAATATCGCGAATTATCCTGTGTGCACAGAATTACACGCGCATGTTATTCGTATTTTTTAAAATTTATTTCCACGGCGAATTTGCTCACACAACTTCGATATGGGGTTGAAATCAGTTTAGAGAACATAATGAGTGTATGAAAACATTACATATTCAACCTGAAAATTAAAGAAGATAGCTGTAGATCGTGTTCCAATGGGTCAAGGACAAAATACAGAGATACTGTTTATAAACTGCGTGAGTGCGTCACATAAGAGAGATGAGTACACATTAAGGAACATTAACAAAGGCTACCGATAAAATGTCCTGGGACGGAAGGACGAAAGAACTCCACATGACAACCGAGGTTAGAATCTTGTGCTCGGTACGTAGGACCTGTTTAAATTCACAGGTTTTGCACGGGGTGCTAACACGGCATGATAAAAAATGTCTTGCACTATCAGGAAACGCCAATGAGCCACAGAATGTGTCTTACTCATTAGCTCCATAAGGGAGTCTCCTATCCTTATGAGTTATGAGCCAAACTTAACGTCGCACTAACACATGGGTGGTATTCGGTTTCGTAAGGATGAGAAAGGGATAGGACTGGAAAGGAAGGGCCGAGGCCCTTGTAAACATACAAACCCAGCATTTGTCTAGCGTAACGATGGGATTACACGGAAACTCGCTTCAGAGATGCCGACGGTGGACTTCAAGCGCACTATCTGCCCAAACCCACAGCTACGCCGCACCTCCCGCGCAGGCAAATCGCGCTTAAAATGTACTGAAAGTGTGAGGAATGGACAGTATGAAAATATTTGGGAAGTGTAGCCAATATTCTACAGCACGTCGAGCTGTTCCTATACCACGATCCATCGGGAACAAGATACCTGCACAGTGAAAACTTAATCATGAATTGCTAACAACATTCGGTAGATGGTAGAATTTATATTTTCTCCATCAAACCGTAATGAGGAACTGCGCCCTCAGGAATAGCTCGAAGATTTCCAGCGCTAGTTTTTGCGAGATCGTTTTCTTCTGAGTACAGACATCAAATCCCCACGCAAGTCAAGCCAAGAGAAGCCAGTACTTTTCAACATACAATTGACTGCACAATTTTTCTTGGACTGTCGGGAATTCTTTCCAGCTTGTGGCAATATCTGAGCCTCGCATAAATATCTCCAAGCTGTCAGGCAATAAACTTATGTTTAGGTCCCAATGAATCATTCAGTAAAAATTACTTCGGAAAAGCCGTGAAATAAGTAGTAAGATTAGTGAAAATGAAATAACGGCCCAAACGAACTTTAGACAGGCACAAACAACACAACCCTTTAAAGGAACTTGCCACAGGCGTAGGAGCATATACTGTAGTTGATGATGATGATGATGATGAATATGATGGGGTAGTGGTGGTGGTGTTTCAAGGGGTGAACCAACCGGACTATCAGCCCTGGAACACGTCCATTTAACAGTGAATCGGATACGCGACAGATGAGGAAAGACCATTTAAACTAAAGGGATTCAACACACGATGAACGGTACTGATTAATATACAGGAAATGAATGCGTCACGTCCCAGCAGTTGTGGAAGCAAGGAGAAATTAAAAATAACCTTTCCTCTCTATTTTTCATCATAAAAATAGCTTAATATTTTAAAACATTTCAAACGCCCAACATATAATTTCAATAGAGGTTGTCCCGTTACTATCAGGCACAGTATAATGCAGTACGTACAACACTACAACTCGGAAGCTCCATGAAGCCTAATTGACGCCCATTTTTCTTTCCCGTTGAATTTCATCGAAGTTCTTAGAAACAACAAAGATCGAAGGAAGAGTTTAATTCTGAAGAAGTAAACAAGAAACTTTGCAGCTCCATTTCCATTCCGCTACGAACAGAGCACTGTACAAGCGTGAATTGGACAGCGGAGCAGTTCGCTACAGATAAGAACTCTGCTCAATGGCAGTGAAAAGGGGCAAGTTGACAGGAAATGATGGAAGACCCAGGGAGTGATAATTATCTCCATCTGTCACACAGCTAGGAAAGGGATTATCAATACAAATCAGCGTTTAGGGAAATATCTGAGGAAAGCAACACATATGATGGGGCAGCTGTACAGAAACTCATCAGCCCAAGTTTTTGAATGGTACAGTAACTGATGATGATTGTTGTTGTTTAAAGGGACCTAACATCTAGGTCACCAGCCCCTAATGTTACGAAATGAAACGTCATGTAATGATAATTAACATTCTTAAAATTTATCACTGGCTAGAATTAAAAGAAAATGAAGAATGAAGTTAATATCTGAATATATGAAGTGGATCTAATTTACGTGCGTGCCAGCACATTTATGTTCCGGCATCTGAACGTATCCGGAAATAATTTATGAAGTTAGAGGGATATAAAACCATTATTATAATATTTTCCTCAATAGTAATTTGAAAGAAAAATTACCTTCACCAGCTGGAACAATTAGCCATGCATACGGCGATACCTGAAATAATGAAGCTTCAGCCCAAATGGAATTTGACTCCATACCAAAGTTATGATAGGATTTTACCAATTCATTAGCAGATGACTGTGTTCAGAGCCGCTCGTGTCCGCATTTGCGTGGGGTAGGTTCTTTTACGTACCAGCAAATCTTCAAAATCGTTTTAAACAGTGGAATAGTCTATCGTGTGTGGATTGCTCTTCGGAAATGGTCATCACACTGCTCAAGAAACAGGCCCGAAGATGTCCATTATTTTCTATACGTCTTTCTCTTCTTGCAATATCCGCCACAGTACAAGTTAACCAGTAAAATCATTTTCCATTCCTTAAACAGGCTTTCTCCAAACAAGTGGGCATAGGGATATCTTTAAGACTGAAAATAAGAGAATTCAAGTGCCGTTAATGCCAAGATAACAGAATCTCGCCGAGACACAACCCAGAGTCCAAAATAATACGGAAGCCATAGAGATGTGGGAATAGAGCCGAATTGAAACCGTACTCTCATATTCATATTGTTTAACGAACATGAAGGAGAAGCCATATAATAATTTCCACGTAAAACAAAATATTTCCGTTAAGTGGAAGCAGGTAGCACAAAGTAATATTCTCGAACTGTATTTTAGCACAAATGAAAATGAAAACCTACAACCTGTTTTCCAATCAATGACCGGGTCAGGAATGGGATGAATGAAGCCTCCAACTTGCGGCGAGGATAGGAATTGTGCCGGCTGCCGAGGCCTGTCGCACTCCTCTGGGGCAATGATTAATGACTGACAGATGAAATGAAATGATACTGGAGTGTGTTGCTGGAATGAAAGAAAACAGGGAAAACCGGAGTACCCGGAGAAAAACCTGTCCCGCCTCCACATTGTCCAACACAAATCTCACATGGACTGACCGGGATTTGAACCACGGTATCCAGCGGCGAGAGGCCGGCGCGCTGCCGCCTGATCCACGGAGGCTTACTTAGCACGAAATATTCGAGATTAAAACTTCATATAAAAAACCATTTACTTCACCCTCAGCAAGATATATCCACCCAATTTCATTGATTCTGTACTTATACATCTACAGACTTCAGTGGTATTCCCATCAACATTATTTATTACAACAAACTAAGGTCACACCAAACGCTGCCCTCCACCGAAGAAAATGCTACACCACGTTCTTCGGTGAAAATATCAACGTACTCTTATTATATTAGCACTGAGTTCACTGAAAGTGGAAGGTAACAAATAATTTCGCCGAAGATAAAATGAAACCACCTCATACCACGCGTGAGACTTAACTCTGAATAAAAATACTACACTTCACCAAAGCGTGACATTTATCAAATAGAGATTATGATACGCCAATTTTCGATACTAAGTTAATAGAATTAAATCACAGATGTAAGAATATTCTTTCATGGAGCTTTAATCTTGTAATTTACAACATTCTCTGAAAATCTGATAGAGATGAGGGGCGTGCTCTAAACAAGATTACAACATAGAATACCAATAATTATGCACACTAGGTATTTCCGTAATCCGATGGAGGGGTGAGGGCAATTTTCAGCCTCACCACTCGTGTATAAGTTGTTTGGAATTGCGCCAGCCGGCTAACCCTGCCTTATTGCTCTTGTGTGGATGATGGAATGAAAAGGCTTACAACGTGTCCAGCATTCAGCTCCATGATTGTCCACTGCCACGTTTTGATGAAAAATTATGTTGAAAGCAGTAAAACAAAGAAAGACACATTTTAGCTGAACCAACTGATTTTACAATCCCTTTTGCCTGTATCACGACCAATAACTCTTCCAGTAATTTACCATGGAACATTACTAAATGCTACCTATATTTTACTCTGTTCACTTCTGCCTCTAACTACTAATAGCACTTCAAGGTTCCGTACAAAATTTTCAGTAGTTAAGTATCCATTACAAACCATCCATTTCTCAATATTTCAATGTTTAAATTAAGTATCTATTCATTTTGTCATACGGTATGAAAATATCAATAACAGACAAGCACACTCGGGACCTACGATACCAGGGAAGAGATTCTTCTGAAACCTAATAGACAAAAAGAAACAAGAACAGACTCCAGAATCCAGTAGATTTTGTGTAAATTTATATGTGATGGACGGTGATGGTACCTATTTAACTGTTAAGCTAACCTACTATAACTGTGGTGTTAAGGCATTGGAAATATTTAAGTTTTGTGCGAATTTATCTGCGATTACCATTCAAATATTATTGTGGTACACTGCTTGTAAGGGAATATTTTAAGGTATTTTCAGCAAATTTCGTATTAATTTCTTTGCGACTTCTGAATTGTTTTGTTATACTACTTGTATTTCAATTTTATTTCTCAGGTTTTGGTTTCTTGTTTCAAAGTACATCCTTTTAATTCTTCTATAGTTATCATGTAAATTCTACATTTTCTTGTAATATTTGGTTTTCACGAAATTGTTAGTTGTATTTTTATTTTTACTGTGTAATTTACTTTTTAATGATCTTTGGGATTACCTACTGGCTAGTAGTCTGTAATAGTGAATGTAAAAAACAACCAATTTTAGAATGAACTCTAAATGGGAGGAGTATATTACTTTATAACATTATGACTTACATACAACATATTTAATTTCAATATGTAGATATCAAACGTGGATCAATAATAAAATATATAACTTTAGTCACTGCTAGCTTACTCAAAGCAGGTTTTGTTTTATGAATATTATTATGTGAAGTAGTACATCATTTTAGACCAATGCTTTCTTTTTAATGGTTTAATACAAATGTACTTAATTATCGACGTTACTGTCCTAGTACGAACCTGGTCATCGCAAATGCCACCCTAACTCGAGCCTTACTTCTCTATTCATTTTAGGTATTTGCTTTGCGTAGCACCGACTCGAGACAGGTCTTATTGCGACGACTGAACAGGATTAGGAAGTAAGGGCCCGTGAGCATAATTAAGGAACAGCCGCAGCATTTGATAGGTGGGACAATGGAAAACGACAAACATATCTACGGGGCTGTCGACAGTGGTGTTCGAACCCACCACCTTCCGAATATAAGCTAACAATTACGTGACCCGAACAGCGTAACCAACTCAATCGGTTTATTTCTCCTTCTCCTTAGTCCTATTGCTCAGAGATATCCCTCATCGTTATGGTCTTTCCTTACAGGCTATATGCAGCCTCTTGGAAGATCTTCGGCTATCTATTGCATCCATCCGATGGATGTGCCATCCAATGTCCTCTTGCTCTCTTCGCCGCCGGCACCAAATCTTGTTCCTCGGTTCTAGGTTTAGTCAAGATACACTGTCTTAAGCTTGAAATTTGCCTGACTTGAATACTGAAGCAACGAATTAGTAAGAAGTACACAGAAAGAAAATGAATAGTACTACATTTTTCTTCCTTTTTACCGTCAGATGAGCTATATAAAAACGGATATTTGCAAAGTACTTGGATGAATAAATTTTAAATGAAATGATGCTTCACAGAATCAACGAACTTTGCATAAGGAACTGCAACGTTTAATAATAATAATAATAATAATAATAATAATAATAATAATAATAATAATCGTGTGGCCTCAGCTACCGTGTGCAGACATTTCAATTTGACGCCATCTGGCTGCCTGCTCGTCAATAGTTTAATAAATGCTATATGGCGAAATCATAAACGATACTCGAAAAAAATGGGCAAATTAATGATCGGGATGTGGAGTTACATCCTATAAAATTATACCTTGTTTTCACTGACAAAAGGGGTGAAGTGTTGGAAAAGGTGAAAAGATGCAGAAACGTCGTAAATATTGCCTTAAAAGGCATTGTTCAACACACCAATAAATTCAACAACATGGGACTCTGCCATTTACTCTAATGGGATTAGATTTCATAACTACGAACACAGGATGTTTAATTAGTGGTGTTGTGGCAGTAGTGCAATAACTAATTATCTGGGATAAGTTTGGAATGGTAATAGGGACTTACGGCAGGAAACAATTCGAACATATTCCAAGTACACACATTTAAGAAAAGAAGAAAAAACAGGAAACGGTTCTGTGGTTGGGGCGCCTGGTCGAAACACTGCACTCCTTCACCCAAGCATACAAGCATGTAATACAATCAAATAGTGTTTCAATCTCTTCTTACCCCCTGTGAGTGGGGGACGCAGACGCTATCCCCTGCCTGTCGTAAGAGGCGACTGAATGGGGCGACCAAGGGATGATTTTATTAGAACCATGAAACTACTTGTGCTTAGTACCACCACACGGGGAACACCATGGGTCACTTACTTGCGCGTAATACCACTATGTTAGGTACCAAATAGGTTTGTGATTAGTAGCACGCAGGAGCAGCGTGCCGTCAGGCTTTTACAGTATCTGTGATTAGTACCACTATATTAGCGACACCACGGGTGAGCGACACCATGGTTCTGGCTTGCCTATGATTAGTACCCACTATATAAATAACACCACGGGACAGTACGAGTCCCTGTGGTTCGTACACTTAAGTGATGAAAACCATAGGTTTGCGTTGCCTGTAAATGGCGCCGCAATGTGCGAAACCCCACAGGTATGTATTACATGTGCAAATTTCATTACCTGTGAGTAGAACCATAATGTGTGGAATACCCCGAGTCTACGCTACTTATGATTAGTACCGCACCATGACAAATACCATGGTTCTACTTTCCTACAGCTATGTACCATTATGAGGGGCCGATGACCTGGATTCTGGACCCCTTTAGACTGCAAGCACCATGGATTCAGTATTGTGCTATAGGAGCAGTCCCTTGGCCAGTAATACTATTGTTTTACGTCAGTTTCTGTGACAGGCATTCCGGGTCGGCTCCACTGATTGTTTTAAATTCATATCCATCCATTCTTCGTCCTCATGTTTTGAATTCTGGTCAGTGGAAGATTTTGGACTTTTATCTTGTAATTTCATTTCGTCTCATTTCCTACCATTAGGGGCCGATGACCTAGATGTTAGACCCCTCTAAACAAGCATAATCGTCATCATCGATTTCTTCTTGGACCTTATTATATCGCATTATTTTTTAACTGATCAAGGATTTACCTAATTATTGTGTCATAGAATAAGCTTGCCGACATAGGTATTGCATGAAGAGGCGAATCTTCACGTGGAAGAACTATAATAATAATAATAATAATAATAATAATAATAATAATAATAATAATAATAATAATAATGAAATATAAAAGTAATATTTGGCTTTACAACACATTAATCACTTTTACGGCCTTCGGAGACGCCGAGGTACCGAAATTTAGTTCCGCAGGAGTTATTTTACATCCCAGTAAATTTACCGACGCGAGGCTGACGTATCTGAGCACCTTCAGATACCGCCAGACTGAGCGCCTCAACCGTCTGAGCCACTCAGCCCGGCGGAAGAGCAGCGACATAAGGATTTCACATTGCTGATCATCTGACCGCCTCCGTAGCGTAACCGTTAGTATTATTAGCTGCCATCCTCGGGGGCCCGGGCTCGATTCCCGGTACTGTCAGAAATTTAAAACTGACAGGATGGCTGGTAAGTGTTTGAAATGGTACATGCAGCTCACCTCCATTGGGGGTGCGCCTAAAATCAGCTGCACCACCTCTGGATGAGGACACAAGTTTACTTACTATCTGATCATCTACAACAATAATTACAAATACGGTATTTATACTAGGTGTATGCATACGTTTATGCCAGGTTTTGTGGTAAAGAAATCACGTAATTTCCAAGGGAAATTCATTTTTGTTTATTCAAAATATTGCCCACTGGCTTCAACACACTTCGCCCATCTTTCAGCTAAGTTATGAATACCATGCTAGAAAAAGATGAAGTGCTGGTCTGTGAGCGCGTGCCCCATTGATGAAATGAAATGGCGTATGGCTTTTAGTACCGGGAGTGTCCGAGGACAAGTTCGGCTCAACAGATGCAGGTCTTTTGACTTGACTTCCGTAGGCGACCTGCGCGTCGTGGTGAGGATGAAATGATGATGAAGACGACGCATACACCCAGCCCCGTACCAGCGAAATTAACCAATTATGGTTTAAATTCCCGACCCTGCCGGGAATCGAACCCGGGACCCCTGTGACCAATGTCAAGCGCGCTAACCATTTAGCCATGGAGCGCCCCATTGATGCGAAAAGCTGATAGATGGCACCAGGTCGGGAGAGTACGGCGGGTGCGGAAAAGATGACCCATCCAAGCGATTTCAAGGCGTCTTTCACTGGTTTTGCTGTGTGAGACGGCGCATTGTTGTGTAACAAAATCACTTTGCCATGTCTTCTGGCCCATTCTGGTCGTCTTTCGATCAATGCGCGATTTAAATTAACCATTTGTTGGCGATAGCGTTGTGCATTAACGCTTTCGCCGGGCTTCAAGAGTTCATAATCTACAATACTGCTCTGGTCCCACCAGACACAAAGCATCGTCTTCTTGCCGAAGCGATTTGGCGTTGGTGTTGAACGACCGGCTTCCCCAGATGGCAGCCACGATTTTCTCTGCTTCGGGTCTTGAAAATAAATCCATTTTTCGTCACCCGTCACAATTCCGTATAGAAATAATTTTCTTTAGTGGCGCTGAAGCAGCATTTCGCAAGTCACTTCGCGATATTCCATTTGGCGTTCATTCAAATCGTGTGGGATCTTCCCCACTGCTCGTAAACGTCTGCTGATTGTCTCTGGTGACACAATTAATGCTTGCGCCAATTCCTGTTGAGTTTGAGTTGGGTCATCATCCAGTAACGCCTGCAATTGCTGTCTTTGCACTTTTGTGGTCTATCAGAGCGCGCACAATCTTTCACATTGTCGATCACCCTATATTTCTACCAGCAAATGATGACTTCCCACAGCCTTTTTCTTTTGATTAAATAAGAAAAGCTATGCGTGCCGCAAATGTTCTTTTTCAGGCACAAACGTCGACATGATCACTGAACGATACAACACAGACGCTAGTGTTTGGCGGGTTCAACTTGTGTGTGTTGATTGGTTAATGTCAGACGAACAAACTAACGTAGCCTATGTGTCAAATTCATACGCTGCGTACTGTTCGCTGGCACGAACTGTTAGTGAAACCGGGCAAAGCAATATTAGCAACACGAGGCAACACTAAGTGGCGCATGCGTAGAGACTGTCCTTTGTTTAATACTTAGGTTTTCACTAGTAGCGCTGTGGTACGCAGAAGTGAGTACGATAGAAATGCTGCCAAATGTTGGTTTTTGGTATGATATGCCTAAGATTTTTTCTTGCCGTGCGGACAGTATGCGCCGCGGCGATAGAAAAGAGCGTCTCGATGGGAGTGTGGTGTCCTCATAACAGAGATTGGCCTGGATGTGCAAAAATACGTTAAAGCTAATAAAAATGACCTTTATTTCTTGCCGTAAGCCCCGAGATTTCAAGGAGGAATTGACAAAGTGTAATCTTACCGTCCGACACCATGACACTTTCAAACTTCGCGGGCCTCTTTACTCTTTTTTTCTTTTGCAGGGGTTTGTAACGTCGGCCACTGCCCGTGATCCTTGGTAGAAGCAATGGATAATGGCGCCTGGACCACAGCTTTAGATTATAAAAGTATACACCTAGGGGCGGGTGTGTCGGACCCTGGCAGGCGTAATGAAAACTTCTTTCCTCCACAATCATTTATATGTAAGAATAGCAGCACTGAAACTAACATATTATGAAACAATCCTTGCGAAGTGGACTCTTCTACGATGAAACCGGAAAAGACTTATGCGTACACCTGGTATGTATAACTTGGCCCTATTGCACGTTCGTCCCCTTTACGTAGGATATACGACGAAGTAGAACGTTTTCGGAGGGTAGGCAACCGTATTAAGTACCGATAATTCATTATGTCTGTAATCGATTTTCGATATACCACACTGAACCAAATAAACAATTTTAATATCGAAAGGCGGATCCCTTTTGAACTTGTGAACTGTTCCAAGCGAACAAGTCGGACTACGGAGGTGTTAAAGAAGCGAGTGTCCCCTCTGGGATGTTACGTCGTGCACAATTTGCTGTCGAGTGCAGTTAACGGATAGGTTACTCTACTTTCAGATACGAAACAAGTTACTTGACTAGTCTAAGAAGTTCCTATCTTTCTCCGTCACATTCCAACGACCTATATATGCCAGTGATTTATTTTTAAAAACGACTAAATGAACCAATGGTTTTCATTATTTCGCCTAAGTAACTGCAGCAGACAGAATGGCACAATTGCTATACTGAACCTAGAAACAACACAATTTCGTATAAACCTAATATCAGAATACACACCATCAGTCTTCATCGGTTGTAACATAGGATTGTCAATAATAATAATAATAATAATAATAATAATAATAATAATAATAATAATAATGCCGGGCTGAGTGGCTCAGGCGACTGGGGCACTGGCCTCCTCACCCCAACTGGTCAGGTTCAATCCTGGCTCATTCCGGTGGTATGTAAAGGTGCTCAAATACATCAGCCTCGTGTTGGTAGGTTTGAAACGGCAAAACTCGTTAGTGGGACGTAAAGCAAATAAAATAGGGATTTTAGTTCCACAGGAGTTTTTTGCGTGCCAGTAAATCTACAGACACGAGGCTGACGTATCTGAGCACCTTCAAATAACACCGGACTGAGCCAGGATCGAACCTGCCAAGTTGGTGTCAGAAGGCCAGCGCCTGAACAGTCTGAGCCGCTCAGCCCGGCGACTGTCGAGAAAAATGAATTCTGATTAACAGCAGCAACATCATATATTAGAATTGTGGCTTCCGGCTCGTAAAGGGAATCCGGCGAAACGAAATTCAGGCAAAGATCTTTCAGCACTTGACTACTACTTAACTGCACTTCTTACGCCTTTCTGGAGGGGTGTTACCAACGAGTTAGAATAACATAGAGAGGCGGAAGCGCTGCCTGGGTGAACCTAATAGAACAAACGTCCGCCATGTTTCCTGTTGTCACACAAGCAAGGGGGCATGGCTTTTAAATGACGAAAAGTGTAGAAAATGCGCATTTTAGAATCGCTGGGGGAGAATTAAAGTCCGTTGCCGAAAGCTTGAAGCATGAAAGCTAATACCGCCACTTCATCATATTGCGGCACGAGGCTAACATCACGATCAGTTGATTGTAGGGTAGTTGGAAATCATCGCACAGTGACATACGAATAGGCCTCGAAATCGGAACAAGAGCGTTACCCTGCTTGGCTGTTGTGGTTAAGCGTAAATTAGAATAAAAACGATGGGCATAAATATTTATGACAGGAAACCTTAAAATCAAAGGGACCTATAATAGGTTACAACCTCATTCTGTTAATATTTTTAAAATTATTGCATCCTCATGAGTACTGTGTTCCTTTCTTAATCTGTTTACCCTCCCCGGTTGGTTTTTCCCACGGACTCAGCGACGGATCCCACCTCTATCACCTCAAGGACAGTGTTCTGGAGCGTGAGACATTGGGTCGGGGGATACAACTGTGAGGGAGGGCTGCATCTGCTATGCTGAACAGGGGCCTTGTGGGGTGGGAGAAGGAAGCGGCCGTGGCCTTAAGTTATGTACCATCCCGGCATTTGCCTGGAGGAGAAGTGGGAAACCACGGAAAATCACTTCGAGGATGGCTGAGGTGGGAGTCGAACCCACTTCTATTCAGTTGACCTCCCCAGGCTGATAGAATCCCGTTACAGCCCTCGTACCCCTTTTCAAATTTCGTGTCGGAGCTGGGAATCGAACCCGGGCTTCCAGGGGTGGCAGCTGCTCACGCTAACCAGTGCACCACAGAGGCGGCCCATGAATACTTTACCACAATAATCGTTTAGTGTAATTATTTATTATAATATAGAGGGGATATCATGTTTCCCCCATTGCCATATCATACTGGGATTACTAGCTTGAAAGTTGTCCATTATGAAGTGTGGCATAGTTTTAAAAACCAAGGCAACAGACATCTACAATAAAGGCATACATTTCAAAAATAGCAGTAAAATGCTGTATTTATCATACTTGGTGTACGTTTGAACGAAATAAGTGATTTTTTTGTGGTTACGTTTTCTTGGTGGTGGGCGTTCCATTTCCTTTATTTGTAAATGTGAATGAAATTAAATAGGGCTGGAAATGTACAGAGCATAAGCAACTGAATTGAGTGGGATACCATTTATCTCTTTTCGCCCTCACAACGCATTGTTCAGTTAATTCCTTGTTCTTTAAACGAAATCTGAAACAAAATTCGACAAATAATTACCGTGGCTATCCGTACTTTCGCTAAGTAAACAATAAAATGGATTTAATTACAAACAGAAATTACAAAAAGGAATCTCGGCTATAATTCAGTAATACGTACTTAAAGTACGATATATCCTTGGTTTTATTACTCCGATTAGTACAACCATACGCTGAGCTTACGGCTGGCATTCTTGAAAGCGAGAATCTATCTTTTCACTTCTTAAAACTTAGGGAATTAAATTGGCATGCACGATCTCCCTGTCACCTCAACATATGCTCTCGCGCCAATTCGCTTTGTTTTGACAACCGTTAACATGGCTGCCCCTTATCAACTTGCTTCAAGCAGGGAGCGCTGATGTCAGGTATACAGCCCCTCTATGTTATTCTAGCTCGTTGGGTGTTACCCATGAAACGTCCTAAAACTCTCTCTCCCAGACATATTTCGATGTAATCTTCGTCCAACTCAAGTCCTGGTGCACTTTTTGAAACCAGTGAGCTTGTGACTTCCACTTCCCTTTAGGATGAGAATACTGTTCGCCAACCCGTTGGCCCACATTCTTCTGATATGCCAACAAAACATTAAACCTCTCTTTCTCATGCTAACTGATATCCCTTCGAACATTTCGTAGAACTCCTTGGTTGACCTCTGGTGGAATGTGAAACCATCTCGAGGAAATTTCTTCCTTAATTTCCTTAAGAATTTCCTGTATTCTTTATCAAGGTTTCAGCTGTGTGTAGGCACTTTGGTTTGACTATTGTAAGGTAGTGTCTGTATATGACCTGGAAGGAAAGAGATCTTGATTTGTATGTCTTAAGCCACAGCCTGATTGCTACTTCCATTTTTCACATTCTCGCCTCAATGGCACTTCTCTCATCGACGTTTGGGGGTTAGAATTCCGATTAAGTATTTGAATCTCTCCGTCCTGTGAACAGTCTCGTACTGGGTGCTCATTTCATGAACTGGACCTGATCAATTCATATATTGTGTTTTCTGGAAGGAGGTTTGTTCTATCAGCTGTTTTCTTAAGGATCTTGATTTACCAAGTAGTAATTCCATTACTACTATTATTATTATTATTATTATTGAGAGGATTTTAAAGTACAGAACCTTCCCAGAAATATAGCTATTTTAGTACAGATAAGTCAACATACGTATTTGGAGACATTAAATAAAGCGAAATAAACAATTTGTTGCACTTTTTTGTGAGATTACTACATGTTGACACAATTTCCCTTCTATTTCATGATTCAGCACTTTTATCCCTCACTTTTATCATGCGATTTTAAAAGATTAAACAGAATATTTCTTCTCAGCATCGACAGATTTTCTTGGGCAAAATTAGTGATAAAATCAAATGCTTCATATGTGCTCTCGACTCAACGGACGCGGAAGCCATCAAGCAGGCCCAACAATCATTTAACAACACCCCTCAAATTTATTCGTCTACTGATGTCATTCCACGCTGACAGCTCGGAACATACCAGTTAGGCGAGCAGCTCTTCTCCTTTCTCCCAAGTCTTCCCAGCCCAAACTTTGCAACATTTTTGTAACGCTACTATTTTGTCGGAAATCATCCAGAACAAATCGAGCTGATTTTATTTGGATTTTTTCCACTTCTTGTATCAACTAATCCTGATGAGGGTCCCATACACTGGAACCATACTCTAGTTGGTGTCTTACCAGAGACTTATATGCCGTCTCCTTGACATCCTTACTACAACCCCTAAATACCACAAAAACCATGTGCAGAGATCTGTACCCTTTATTTACAGTCATATTTATGTGATTACCCCAATGTAGATCTTTCCTTATATTAACACCTAGGTACTTACAATGATCCCCAATAGGAACTTTCACCCCATCAACGCAGTAATTAAAACTGAGAGGAATTTTCTTATTTGTGAAACTCACAACCTGACTTTTAACCCCGTTTATCATACCATTGCCTACTGCCCATATCACAACAATATCGAGGTCATTTTGCAGTTGTTCACAATTTGGAACTTATTTATTACTCTGTACATAACTTAGTCTGCAAAAAGCCTCATCTCTGATTCCACTTCTTTGCACATATCATTGATATATATAAGAAAACAAAGGTCCAATAATACTGCTGGATGAATTCCCCTGTTAATCATTATAGGGACTGATAAAGCTTCGTCTGCTCTAATTCTCTGAGTTCTATTTTTTAGAAACATAGCCACCCATTCAGTCACTCTGTTGTCTAGTCCAATTGCACTCATTTTTGCCAGTAGTTTCCCGTTATCTACTCTATCAAATGCTTTAGATAGGTCAATCGCGATACAGTCCATTTAACCTCCTGGATCCAGAATATCTGCAATATCTTGCTGGAATCCTACAAGTTGAACTTTAGTGGAATAACATTTCCTAAACCGAAACAGCCTTCTATCAAACCAGTTATTAATTTCGCAAACATGTCTAATTTAATCAGAAAGAATGCTTTCCCAAAGCTTACATGCAATGCATGTCAAACCAACTGGCCTATAATTATGTTATGTCTATCACCCTTTCCTTTATACACAGGGGCGACTATAGCAACTCTCCATTCATTTGGTATAGCTCCTTCATGCAAACAATAATCAAATAAGTAGTCTAGATATGGTACTATATCCCAACCCATTGTTTTTAGTATATCCCGTAAAACCTTATCAATTCCAGCTGCTTTTCTAGTTTTCAATGACCGAGCTCGATATCTGCAGTCGCTTAAGTGCGGCCAGTATCCAGTATTCGGGAGATAGTGGGTTCGAACCTCACTGTCGGCAGCCCTGAAGATAGTTTTCCGTGGTTTCCTATTCTCACACCAGGCAAATGCTGGGGCTGAACCTCAATTAAGGCCACGGCCGCTTCCTTCCTATTCCTAGGCCTTTCCTATTCCATCGTCGCCATATGACCTATCTGTGTCGGTGCGACGTGAAACAAATAGAAAAGTTTTCAATGTTTGTATCTTACTGTAAATATTATGGTTGTCATAGGTAAATTTTAATACTTAGTCACCTCCTCTACCTAGACATTATCCTTTTAACCAACAATACATACTGCTGACTGAATACTTCTGCGTTTTGATGATCCTCGCATACACTGTCCCCTTGTTCATTAATGATTCCTGGAATGTCCTTCATGGAACCTGTTTCTGCCTTGAAGTACCTATACATACTCTATTTTTCAATAAAATGTGTATGACCGCCAATTATGCTTGCCATCATGTTATCCTTAGCTAATTATTTGCTAGATTCAATTTGCTAGTAAGTTCCTTCAATTTCTCCTTACTTCAACAGCCATTTCTGACTATATCCTTCCAGCCTGCATCTCTTTCATAATCTCTTTAATTCTCTGTTATAATATAGAGAATCTTTAACATTCCTTACCACCTTTAAAGATACAAACCTAGTTTCACATTCCTCAACAATTGCTTTAAACCCATCCCAGAGTCTGTTTACATTTCTAATTACCGTTTTCCACTGATCATAGTTACTTTTTAGAAACTCCCTCATGCCTATCTTATCAGCCATATGGTACTGCGTAATAGTCTTAATTTTTAGAAGTTCCTTTCTTTCACATTTATTTTTAACTACCACAAAAACAGCTTCGTTAACACTACTCTATTACTTCGGTTTCTGTATAGACATAATCTGGTTTTACCAGTACCACATCCAGAATAATCTCTCCTCTAGTTTGTTCCATCACTTGAATCAGATGTCCTTCTCATATTAACTTATTTGCCATTTCTTGGCCATGCTTCTCGTCGTTAGCACTACCTTCCCAATTGACATTTGGTAAACTGGTATCACCCGCTACAATCACGTTCCTTTCCTTATCGTTTCCCACATAGCTGATTATCTGAGTCGTCTAAAAGCAAAACGGATAAAGTCCACTCTAGCACATTTCGAGAAAATTGCAAAATGGCAAAAAAACACTACCACCTTCCATTAAGGCTGTTGCTTATGAAATATAAGCATAAAATCACAAAAAAAATCACTGATTATTAAAATAAGTAATAATACTCGTATTTTTAAGTAGAGTTATTGTTGTTTTAAAAGTGGACTTTATTGATTTTGCTTCTAAGAAGTGGACTTTATTCATTTTGCATGTTAGCAGTATGGATTTTACTCCGTTTTGCTACTCTTTATTAAAAGCAAAAAATACAAGAAAACATAATATCCATGTTTCTTTCACTATGGTTTAAGAGTGCCCTGGGTACATATTTAAACACACAGTTCAGGAGCTTCCTCTGTTGCACTGCAAAGTTCATTATCGACATTTTCGTTGACATCTGACTGACGATTCTCCCAAGAGTCAAATAAGTTAACGTAGAATTTCAGTGATGGGCTCTACTTCCATTCAGGACCAAAGTGCGATTCAAGGAGCCTTTTCACATCAGACACTGTGCTGCCTTCGGTTCAGAGGGCCACGGATTTGACCGCGTCGAGCATTTTAACTGGGTAGTCTATAGTTAATTCCTCCGGATCGGGGCTGGATAACCACCTTCATCTACACACAATAGAACATACTACAAACCGCCAGAGAAACACGCAATAATGAATACAGCATTCCTCCTAATGTTGGCGTCAGGAAGGACATCCGGCCGAGAAAATGGGCTGAATTCATACAGAATGCCGATTCCTGGTAACTGAGGGAGAGACCGGGAAATGCTATTATTATTATTATTATTATTATTATTATTATTATTATTATTATTATTATTATTATTCAAGTGATAGGCTATGAATTATTTCTCTATGTTATATTACTTTGTTCAAGGTCTTCTGTTCTATATTTTAATTCTCTGTAAGTAGGGCTCAATTTGTTTAATGGCAATGCATTGTGATTTCTTTTATAATAACTGGAAATATGTTAATATTCATTCTTTATACAATAAATGTAAGTATGAAGCCTGTGTCTTGTAGTTTTAATGGCCTTTTGAAAATACATTATGCTTCATTGAGTGCTTTCCTAATTAAGAAAACTGTGAAACGGTATTTATTCCTGCAGCTTGTGTACTTTCTTCATCACTACGCCCAATTTTTTTTTATCGCTTAGAATATGCCAGACGTGGCGTTCAAGTAGATTCAAGTATGACGGTCCAATAGCCACTCTACAGTCCTCTTTCTAGCTCGTTGTAGACAATTAATACACTGAAAACAGTAATTGCAAACTCGAAATGAAGTAATATATTTAGTAAAACGAAGAAGTGGTGGACAGTCCTGCTGTGGGCCTACAGGAAACATGCAAGCAACAGTAATACACCATAGAGCAACATCAATGCCGAGGTCAAATCTATAAACCACTATGTTGCAAAGAATACATTATAGCGGTACGGGGCATTGTACGAAAGCGATTTGAAACTAGCCGCTAGCCGAAGAAGTTCCAAGTGCTGCCGCAAGAGAGCCCCGGCGTTCACCCCGCCCTATACTCTCCCAGACGCGCCGCTGACAACCTGCACAACGCGTCTTAACCGAGTTACGTATGTTTGTACTCGTCGCCCCTACTGCGAGAGCATTTCGCTCCCAAATCTTCGTAGAGAAGAACTATGGAGACATTCAAAAATGTAAATAAAAATCACCATCCGCAGGTACTAATTTAATGGTCTTCATATTATCTAACTTCTAGTCTGACTCCCGAGTCAAAAGTCTATTAACTATCAGCAGATGATCGAGCAGAGTTTTAACGCACTACGGCTATGGAGCCAAGCTCTACATTCGGGAGACGAATGGGTTCGAAACCCACTGTTGGCTGTCGTGAGAATGGTTTTCTGCGGTTTCCCATTTTCACTTCAAGGCAAATGCCGGGACAGTTCCTATTCATAGGCCACAACAGATTCCTTCCACCTTCGTACCCAATTTCATTCACCATCATTCATTTCATCTTCATTAGCTCCTCAACTGAGGTTGGCGTCAGGAAGGGGCATCGCGCCGTAAAATATACTATACAATATCTCACCTCATCCCCGACCCCGTATCAGGTAACGGGATTAAGGGGATGCCATACATACATACCATTAGATGGAAAAACTGAGTTAAACTTTCAGAACTGTCAATAATAATAATAATAATAATAATAATAATAATAATAATAATAATAATAATACAAGGGTTAACGTTAATTTACCTGCTGATGGGCGTAAGACTGGCTGTGGCAGAAGTCTGGGCCGAAAGACGTCCTTTAACGCACAAGTGGCCCAGGTCAGCCCCATTTATGGGGGGAAGTTAATAATCCGAAGCCACGGCTGTCTTAGGAACAATGGCGATTTCCTTTCCTTCGAACAGACCATTTGATAAGATGCGAAATCCAACCTCAGAAAATTCTACTGAAGATGAAAGTCACCTTTCAACAATTTTCCTGCATTTACACAGGGAAAAATAATGATGCAGCATTAAAGCAGTTTCACGTATCGATTTCTGTCGGATAAATTATTAATAATAATGTTATTTGCTTTACGTCCCACTAACTACTTTTTTACGGTTTTCGGAGACGCCGAGGTGCCGGAATTTAGTCCCGCAGGAGTTCTTTTTCGTGCCAGTAAATCTACCGACACGAGGCTGACGTATTTGAGCACCTTCAAATACCACCGGACTGAGCCAAGTTGGGTTCAGAAGGCCAGCGCATCAGCCGTCCGAGCCACTCAGCCCGGCGATAAATTATTGGCTGGTTTTTCTGTGCAGATTCATTGTAATACAAGCGACCGTAGCCTGCATTACAAATCACTATTGGGTCTTTCACGAACTGAGAGAGATCGTAATCAACCTACATTATCCGTCGTGTTCCCTGGACTGAATGCACTCCGTTCTAGATCCCTTTCAACATGTTTTTAATTTGTGACGACCCGCAATCGAACCCGCTTCAACCGGGTGAGAAGCTAGTATGCTAACCAGAATATACGGAGGCTTTTTAGGAGATATATAGTGAAGAAACATCAGAGACTATGGGGGTTTACCAGGAAATGTCTGTTTCAGAGCGTAATAGGGATGTCTCAGAAAGTATGGTTCCAAATCCAGTTAACTAGTTGCACAGGAAACTAGACAGTCTTAATCTGCTTAGAGCCAATCAATGGAAACGAATAATTAATGACGGACACTGGTGTTCCTTCATGCTATTCTACGGTCATTAACCATCCTATGACATCCCGCGACATTATCTCGATCAAAATCAAGATTTCATAAGTCATCGTTGCTACTATGTACCACTCTCGAAACATAAGGTTTGAGAATGGAATAAAAACTGCCTCGTATAAACTTATAGACCAATATGACATGGAAGGAAAATGAAAAAAAAGGGAGAGAGAGAGAGGGAGAGAGAATACTAAGACTTGGGCCATGAAGGTGAAGGGCAGGAGATAATATTGTATGTTATTTTATATATGATGACAAGGACATAATGTGTCACCGACTACACAGTCCAATATTAATGCTCCAATTTATACCGCATACGGTATTAACACCTACCCGTCAGCAGGACTACAGAGGTAAGCGAGCCAAGTAAGGTGTATTTCTCAGGAAATGTGATAAATAAGTATCTTCACCGTGCCTATCAGCTTGGAGTTTGTAGATGCTTATAACCTTATTGATAAAACAAAACACACAAAACAAGCAACGGTTAGTCAATTACCACAGGGTAGGTAGTGGGCCTGATAATTATCCTTATACCTTTGCAAAGACAGAAAACTAGAAGGAAAATATATCCCTTTCTCACAGGCAAGTTCACGAGCGTCTCAATACTTACGTGCCCGAGTATCCATTTCTTTCAGCATTTCTTTTTCTGGCGCAGAGTTGTTCAATTAACGTCACAATCGGCCGGTTCATGACACCACATTGCGTTATGATGCAACCTGTCGATGCTACACATCGAGTATGTATGTAACACATACATGCAAGAGCTTATTTCAAAGAGTCAGCTTCTTTCAAAGGCAGGTGAGTAATTGTGCTGAACAATAATGCTGTAACTTACAACCAGACAATGATAAACTGCTAACTGGCTGAACGATATGAAATCCTATAATAATAATAATAATAATAATAATAATAATAATAATAATAATACCTATCTGTATCGGTGCGACGTAAAGCAACTAGAAAAAAATACTTGCTTTACATCCCAGTGACTACTTTCACGGTTTTCGGAGACGCCGAGATGCCAGAATTTAGTCCCGTGCCAGTAAATCTACCGACAGGAGGCTGACGTATTTGAGCACCGGACTGAGCGAAGATCGAACCTGCTAAGTTGGGTTCAAAGGCCAGCAACACAATCGTCTGAGCCACTCAGCCCAGCAAAATCCTACAATGCTGAATTTGGTTGACAGAATGCAGTACATGCTAGGTCTCACCAGCAGTTCTTTTTGTTTTCTCATTTTCACACCAGGCAAATGCTGAGACTATTTTCATTAAGGCAACGGCTGTTACCTTTCCAGTCCCAGCACTTTCCCAAACCCAATGTCGTCGAAAAACTGTGGGACAACAAACCACAAACAAAACAAGCAAAAGGAAAGCTTGCAGTTTTATGTGGAATACGACCCAGGAAAAAGAAAAGATACGGGAAATATTTATACTCTTCCTCACCAGGAAGCACCCGAAATACTACTCTACTGGATAAGGAGAGCAGTAGTTATGGAGTTCTTTATAACAATTGGAGAAATTATCTGAAAGATTCAACGCTTTGAAATCTCATGAACACTCGAAAGGACTTCGAGCTTTTAGGCACCAGACCCGTAACAGATTCGAAGGTACACTTACATGCATCCAGTGATGAATACAAAGAAGGGATAATACACTGACCCGACTAACTAGGTATTGGCCACTGCGGCTAGAATCCATGCACATACTTTACTTTTTTCATCGGTGCTCACTCTTTGGCACCGATAAAATAAATCACTGAATGAGAACGAATGTTAAATATTATAAATCGTGGGGATTTTCAGAAATTCAGTAAACTATGTGACGTTTAATTGAGACTGTCCTCATAATTTTGAGTCTATTCGATACCCTGCCTCCGTAAAACAAAACGCGCATAAAAGGAAACATGCACTCAAATAATACTGAGTATTATAAGGGCTACCTGAAATCATTATTTTCGTCGTGCCACACAGAATATGCTGACGAACTCTGCCACTTCCTTAGGTTCAAATAATTAGTTATCTCCTTGTGGACGCGTTAAACAGACATGCGGTTCAGCCTCTAGCTCTTGATTGTTTGAAGGTAGGCGTCTCAATGTAGAAAAGTAGCTTTCTGCTGAATGTGTGGAAACTGGTATCGTAAGAATCTATCTAATAAATATCAGGCGTTCTCTACTACAAAACGAACACCACTATCTGAAGCTTTGAACTAAGGTAACTAGTCCGATGCAAAGAGGAACTGTTTACTTACTAGAATGTTGAACTGGAGATTTATATGCTGAATCGGAAATTAATTTCACTGGCTTCTCAATTCGGTTTATTGTTCTACTTTGAATGAACTGGTTGCGAATGTCATTTTACCATTGTCGGAAGGAGGCTAAATACAAGTGGTAATTGATTCTACTACAGAATTTTAAAGTATAAATTTGCAAGCTTAACAGGGAAATATGTTACAATGCAGAAGGACAAAATGGGTGTACAGCGCCCATTAAATCTCTCAGTAGGGTGCTTGAGCCCCGGAGCACCCACGTAGTCTGCGCCTATGACTTCATGGACCCACTAATAAAGGCGGCCTCAAACCCCGAAGATTGTCAAAAACATGCTCATGGATTTTCTCTTCATTTCCAGGAAAATGCTGGGAAGACACACTTTTCTCAAAGTCAAAGCTGTTTCCTTTCCACCCTAGCAATACAGCAAGAGATATCATGATGTGTTAATTAAGTCCACAGCACCGTCACTTAGTTACATTCCTTGATCAATTAAAGCAGCGAGCTGGTACGCAGAGGTATCACATACGACTGAACAATCTGTGTGAAATAAGACGACACTATAATACACACTAGTAGATTGGATCAAAGCTCAGTCTCATTTAATAATTAGCACCTCGTTATATTACCGAATCGCAAATGATTTGCAAGCGTACGCTGATATTAAATCACCATCCCAGCTCATTTACATTGAATAATTCATTACACGCGGCTTGTCGTAAGTGAATCGTAACATGGATATTAAAACAATCAATCGATGAACTGGCTAGTCATAACACTTCGACCGAGAACGAACTAAATTATGATTACTGTTGTCCGGCTCCATGGCTAAATGGTTAGCTTGCTGGCCTTTGGTCACAGGGATCCCGGGTTAGATTCCCGACAAGGTCGGAAATTTTAACCATCATTGGTTGATTTCGCTGGCACGGGGGTTGGGTGTATGTTTCGTCTTCATCATTTCATCCTCATCACGACGCGCAGGACGCCTACGTGCGTTACATCGAAAGACCTTGTCCTGTGACACTCCCGGCACTACAAGCCATACGCTTTCATTACTGCTGACCATAACCGAAAATATCATCGCACTGGCTTACTCTCTTCTGTCTGCACCGTGCTGCTTTCCGTTGCTTCGTGTTTGCGTTATTAAAATAAAAACCCCGAGTACTTAATGAGGTATGTACTACGATAATCTGTATGCCTAGGATGTCCATATTAGTGTATATGCAATTAGGTGGGATTAAGATCGGAAAGGATGCGACCGAAGATTTTACTTGTCCATCTCAGCATTTGCCTTGAGTTGAATTGGGAAACCAAGGGGGATCAAACGCACTCCTAAATATTTTAAGAGAGATCACCAGGGATGGTGATTTTTACATTTTGAAATCAGAAATTTAGTATTATAATTTGTACATGTAGCGTGTTGAAGGTTCATTCGTTTGCAATTTAGCGTGTCAACGCGTTTTGAAGGAAATATAGAATCTGAGTTAATTCCGATAAATAGACCAAGGTAATATCTCATTATAAAATGAGAAATTAAAATCGTATTTGCACAGAACTAATCAAAATACATTAAGTATAACAAAAATGTACATTTATACATTATAAGAAATATATAACATAGAAAAAATTGAAGTCATTTTCATGAATCAGTGACACTGTTGAACATACCTGTAAGTATTTACCCGTCATCAGTGTTCTATCAATTATAATTAAATTATATTTATGGAGATTTGATTTCAGCTATAATTAAATTATATTTATGGAGATTTGATTTCAGCATCTACAGGTTCTCTCATACAAAACTAAGACCGAACGCACGGTGTTTGCACTCTGAGCTACGGCTGCTGCCTCAGACGAATTTATGTCGCGCGCGGCCACCTTGTTTTAAGCGCCTGCAAACTCTTCCCAAATTGTAAGAAGGGAATCTTCCGCTGTATGAGCAGGGGCTGAATCTTGTTGAAACCACACACGCAATGGGTTTTTTTTTCGTTAAATGATGGAGGAACGGCGTCAAAATGTCATCTTGGTACCTCTCTGCATTTACTGTCTCGAAAAAAAATGGGCCCAATTATTCGCTTTTAACTAACAGCACACCAAACACCAATCTTCCTATCATAATCAGGGACTTCATAAACACTATTAAGATTCTTCTGCACACCAATAGCGAGAGTTATGACTGTTCACACGACGACTAAGTTGAAATCAGAACTTTTACATACGAAAATACGGTGTTGCAATAATAACTTTCTCACCACGTTAACAGCTGATATTCAGACTGGCGACTGATGCTTGCCAGGTCGAACACGTGCGGGCTGTTTGCTATGCGCACGCCTTCCATACTGCAGCTTATGTATCGGAGAGTAAAGACGCAGCTTCGACGGTCTTAGATTATATGAGAGACACTATACTTTGTTGGTGGAACTCCAAATCCATTGCAGAGCTGCTTGGGCAAACTCTGGATATCTGAGCTTAATCTTTCTTTCTTTCTTTCTTTTTCTACCGCTTTCCCACACACCTGCGGGGTTGCGGGTGCGAATTGTGTCACACATATGTGGATTTGGTCCTGTTTTACGTCCGGATGCCCTTCCTGACGCCAACCCAATATGGAGGGATGTAATCACTATTGCGTGTTTCTGTGATGGTTGGTAGTGTAGTGTGTTGTGTGAATATGAAGAGGAAAGTGTTGGGACAAACACCCAGTTCCCGGGCCAGAAGAATTAATCAGAGGCGATTAAAAACCCCGACCCGGCCGGGAATCGAAACCGGGACCCTCTGAACCGAAGGCCTCGACGCTGACCATTCAACCAATGAGTCGGACGATATCTGAGCATTTGCGGGCAGTCAGTTCAAAGGGGCACGCATGTCTTTTTGTTGTTGGCAAATCAGTTTCCGATTTATATTGCATTTTAATATAAATTTCTCTTTTTGAGTGAATTTCGCATTCTATCGTGCCAAAACACATTAAAAGTGGTTTACAGGTCGTGAAAAATGAAAATACAGAAGTATCATCCTTTAAAAGCAGTTCGCGTAATATTGCTGTTGCAAACAAATCACAAACCCTAGAGATAATCATTTATTTCTTTTTGCTAGTGGTTTAACGTCGCACTACGACGAAGGTTTTCGGTGACTCAAGGATGGAAAATGGTTAAGATTGGGAAGGTATGATCTTGAGGCATAGCTGCGCCATTTGCCTACTGTAAAAATGGGGAAACTCCGAAACACAATCTTCAGAGCCGCCGACGGTGGGGTTAAAAATAAATTAGACACTCCAGGAAAATTACTGTAACTAAACTTTTAAGCACGACCCAGTACCATGATCTGGAACTTGTAGGATCTCCTAAACACACAGCCCTTGGTAACCATAGCCCATTTCTCATGTAATAATACGTGATCCCACCACTTCCCATGATGTGTCAAAGGAGTTTATTTGGAGGATAAGGGGGGCTCGAAAAGCCAATCAGCAGCAGAATGGGGATTAGCCAAGTACGGCCGATATATAAATCTCCAGAGAACTGCACTCCCTTTCTTTCCTTCTTACTACAACAAGCTCATACATTAGATAGCTTTATGCCAGATGATCAAACCTTCTGAACAATGCTGTGGACAATTATTACTTAGGGTAAGGAACTCGAGGAGCGGGGATGAGCGACCTACTGTATAATGAAAACCCGGAATATGACAAAACTCGGCATATTACTGTGACAGTATCCAAATTAAACCGAAAATAGAACAATGTGAGTTGGTTTCCCCACACACAATAAGTACCTACAGACATCTAGTTCATGTTAAACTTGGGAATACGTACATTCAACAGTAACTGACTCATCAAAATTCCAATGTATCAGTACATTCAGAAACAAGCCAAGGGTACTAATTAATTGCAACTAAAGCCCATAGTTACTATACAATTAGATACTACTGTACATTGCAGAGAGTTTTTCCTTCGTTTGACAGCTGACCATTAACCTTCAACAGAAAGTCAGCAAACAGTACTAGCAACATTTCTGCCTTAGTTTAATACTTTATAATCTCTTCTTCTCAATACCAAAACGCGTTCAAAGAACTATCAATAACTGAAGAATACCGGAATTCTGCATTGAAAGACAGCGAAGATGCTAGTGAACAATATCGCGAAAATGTGGCACTATATGCTCTGCACAAAAGAAGAAAACAGTGCACGTATTAAACTAGTTCACTAGTTAGCTTCACAGGACAAAATTCAAAGGATGTAAATGATATCGGGAAAAGACAGAGCTAGCACCCTGCCACCGAGTTATACACCTGACACAATTCAAGAGAATACATTTCGATTACAACTTCGTTGTTTGAATAGCTAAATTTAATTAACCGGAATTCGAATTGTGACCATTATAATGAACAACGACGCCGCTATGCTCTGATAAGCGTCCTAAGGCTTCATTCCAGGCGTAACGACTATTTCCCACAACTCCTTTTGATACAACAAACTCTCATGCTCAAACGCATGCCTCTTAAGTCAGGAACTAGATATTACAAGCAATTTTAGTCTAGAGGTATCAAACACTCGTTACCCTACTGACGAAATTAAGCAGTTCTCACTCACAGTGAATGATTACTAAACTCCCTCCCCAAAGAAAGTATAGGTATATCGTCATGTTTGTAAAACATATTTTATTACAAGTTGATTTACGTCGCACCGACACAGATAGGTCTCACGGCGACGATGGGACAGGAAAGGGCAAGGAGTGTGAAGGAAGCGGTCGTGGCGTTAAGATACAGCCCCAGCATTTGCCTAGTGTGAAAATGGGAAACCACGGAAAACCATCTTTAGGGCTGCCGACAGTGGGGTTCGAACCCACTATCTCCCGAATACCGGCCGCACTTAAGCGACTGCAGCTATCGAGCTCGGTGCCTGTAAAACAAATTACGTATATATGACAGGGTAATCACGGAAAATGCCAGGTTTTCTTACACTCCAATGCACCTAAGCAGTAATCGATAGCCGTTCTAAGAGAATGAATTTCAATAATATATAATATAATTTCGTGTGGTTATTGCTAGCCGTGCGCAGCCCTTGTAAGGCAAACCCTACGATGAGGGTGGGCGGCATCAGTCATGTGTAGGTAACTGCGTGTTATTGTGGTGGAGGATAGTGTTATGTGTGGTGTGTGATTTGCAGGGATGTTGGGGACAGCACGAACAGCCAGCCCCCGGCCGGGAATCGAACCCGGGACCCTCTGAATCGAAGGCTGTCGGCGCATGGTTTTTTGGGTACACCGCCGCTCGCACAGCACTTTGGAAATTGCAAATCTGATTTTTAAATATTGGTTTAGGTCCTAACAACATATACAAAATTCAGAACGACCGGACCCGTTGCAAGCACGGATGTACATCTTGACTGGACTAGTAGGGCGCTCGGTTGCTGTCATGAACAGAACGCCTTGCCACGGTCTCCAACGGCTTCCCGACATTTGGCAAAATAATTTGCAGACTACTACATTGAAGGAATTTAATGCAATAGTAGTAGTTAGTTAATTAAATATTGCGTTCTATCAGTATTGCCACTACTTTACTTACAGCTCCTGTAGTATATTATAATACCATTATATTCCGCCTTACTGTTACTTTGCTATATACTATCTTCGAGACTTTGTGAAGGTAACTGGATGACCTTTCACCAAAATGTTTATCACACCAGTTGGACGGATATTTTTGCATCTATCTATCTATCTATCTATATATGTATATTAAAAAGGAGCAAGGGAGAGCATGCACAGCAACTAGAGGAGCCCGAGATTGCCTGGATGCTGCGCCCTCAACATAAATCAAAACAAACTACCAACGGCAGAGGCTTTTACGCTTTCACATTTCTCTCGTTATTTGCCTTCCTTGTCATGATATACCACGGGAAATATACTTCAGTTTGTGATTCCATGAAATACCCTCGTCCACTAAGTACAATCCTGAGTAATGTAACCTCAATCTTTCATGCATCCCAAAGAACAGACGATGTTCCACAGTTCGAACCCTTTTTAATGTATGACAAGGTTTTCACCAAGTAAATTAAGAAGACAATTCCTCCTTGAGTCCCCCTTGTTTACAGACGTTTTAGACACTCAGTTTTGTCCTTGATGGACATTTTACGCGTACAAAAGTAAAAGTAATACCGTACGTAACTAGTACTTTCCATCCTATCTACTGAAACAGTACTCAACCATTTTCCCAATACGCCTTAAAGTACTTGTTCGTTCACCTATCTTGCCTATCCTTGACTACTGTGTATTCATGCACATAACTCAGCAGAGTAATAAGAAACTAGACAGGACATTAAATAGCTGCATTTGTGTTATTTTACCGAGCTCGATAGCTGCAGTCGCTTAAGTGCGGCCAGTATCCAGTAATCGGGAGATAGTGGGTTCGAACCCCACTGTCGGCAGCCCTGAAGATGGTTTTCCGTGGTTTCCCCAATTTCACACCAGGCAAATGCTGGGGCTTCCTTCCCATTCCTAGGCCTTTCCAATCCCATCGTCGCCATAAGACCTATCTGTGTCGGTGCGACGTAAAGCAAATAGCAAAAAAAAAGTGTTATTTTTAAAATACGTTATAATATGGTAGTCAAACACTGTATTATAGGAAATCATGGCTTCGATTGCAAGACCGTCGTAAACAGCACTCCTCATCTCTTCTCGACAGAATACTAATTCAGATGAACCAGATTAACTTTCGACTTATTTTAAATTCTCACATCAAATAATCAAAGTACACGATCGAAGTCTAACATTGAATTGCAAGATAGTAGGGCATCTCACAGTACACTTCCCATTAGTAAAAGTAACCAAATCAAAACCTGGTCACCATTTTCAAAATCAAGATCCACATCCCTCAGTTTCTGATTTCACATATATCCGAAGATTCAGAGATTGTAATGAAATGAAATGGCGTATGGCTTTTAGTGCCGGGAGTGTCCGAGGACATGTTCGGCTCGCCAAGTGCAGGTCTTTTGATTTGACACCCGTAGGTGACCTACGCGTCGTGATGAGGATGAAATGATGATGAGGACGACACATACACCCAGCCCTCGAGCCGGCGAAATTAACCAATGATGGTTAAAATTCCCGACCCTACCGGGAATCGAACCCGGGACCCCTCTGACCAAAGGCCAGCACGCTAACCATATAGCCATGGAGCCGGACTAGAGATTGTAATAAAAATGCTATATGAAATGACGAGCTTACCATGTTTCTCCTGTGAGAACCGTCCTTATTTTCTTAAAACCGTTCAGAAATTTCTATGAGATATCCAAAATGATCGTCAAGCGTTAAGTGCACACATCTTGCAAGTGTCCCTGGGACCAGCAACTCTGTCTGGATTTAGCCTAGTTTTACTGTCTTCCCTGACGCCAACCCTACGAAGGCGAAATATTGAGTGTGTCTACGGTGGTTTGTTGTGTGATGTACTGTGTGAAAATGAAAATATGCGTTACGACTAACAGACATCTAGCCCCGAGCTAGATTGATTAACCAGACAAGTTCAAATCCCCGACCCGACCAGGAGTGGGGCCCGGGGACCTCTGAATCGTTTGCCTCTTGGAATGTACAGGACTGGTAACTTGCTGCAGTTGCAGATTATACAACCCTTTTGAAACAAAAATTTAATAGGGTTAACTACCTCCTCTATACCATAACCTAGCTCAGGAATGTGAGTACGCCTGACGTCACCCGACCGCCAGCCAGTACTGAACAGCGCAGCAAACAGGCTGTACAAGGTCGCTACGCGTAATAGCCAAGCTAGTCACTGCGTGAAAGCAAGCACGAAGAATAGATAATACATGAAAAATCTCAGCAGTGCTTCTCAATAGTACATAGAGATTCTGTTCAAAACATCAACCATGCACAGCACAGGAAATTCATAACCTCGAAGTAAATACAGTACCTCAACGAGGAAAAATCTTTTAAAATGTATGTCGTTGATGGAAATTCTTGAGTTCATTTTTACCTCGTATAATAATAATAATAATAATAATAATAATAATAATAATAATAATAAGAATTCGATATCACATTTTTATGAACGCGATTAATAACTTTTTTTTTGCTAGTTGCTTTACGTCGCACCGACACAGATAGGTCTTATGGCGACGATGGGACAGGGAAGGGCTAGGAGTGGGAAGGAAGCGGCCGTGGCCTTAAGGTACAGCCCCAGCATTTGCCTGGTGTGAAAATAGGAAACCACGGAAAACCATTTTCAGGGTTGCCGACAGTGGGGTTCGAACCTACTATCTCCCGAATACTGGATACTGGCCGCACTTAAGCGACTGCAGCTATCGAGCTCGGTGATTAATAACTCACCATCTGCGTTGTCAAAATTCACTGAAGGTAAACGAGATCAACTGGAGATTACTACAGCACTGCATCAGTACAAGTCGTATCTAGGTATAGAAATAAAATTATAATTTTGTCAGTACACTTCCCAGTTTCGTCCCATACTGCACTGTGTTTTAATCTCGGATTAGGTGTATAAAAGTACAAAGTTCGATTTTTTGTCCACCTGCCTCTTTGTTAAAGCCTGGACAGAATATCGCGAAACTGGGTATCTAAGTTGATGAACAGCCGGATTATGTACAATGCTATAAAATACAGAGCTCTCATTTTACGAGGGCCGGGCTGAGTGGCTCAGAAGGTTGAAGCGCTTGGCTTTCTGACCCGAACTTGGCAGGTTAGATCCTGGCTCAGTCCGGTGGTGTTTGAAGGAGCTCAAATACGTCAGCCTCGTGTAGGTAGATTTACTGGCACGTAAAAGAACTCCTGTGGGACTAAATTCCGGCACCTCAGCGTCTTTGAAAACAGCAAAATTAGTTAGTGAGACGTAAAGCCAATAACATTTTAGGAGGAAAGTTCGCATCATTCTGCATGCGGTCGACTTCCCCCTGCCACGACCGCAATATGGAAGTCATGTGTACAAGAAACAGTTAGTTGCTTCTACCCACCTGGTGACCATGATGGTTAAGACGCCAAGTCTGACACCGTGGGTAACAGGTTCGTGTCCAGTTGGAAAACTTTCACCATCAGAACTTTAGCCGGCAGGCGTGGTGGTTTACAATTTCTAATCACTGGATTGAGTACCAAACTCTGGATCCATTCCAAACCTCTCCACAGTGTTCATATGGAGCGAGGGCATGTACCGCTGTTGGTAATGATTCGTCCGTCGGATCAGGACGTTAGACGGCTTGAGCAGCCCATTGGTGTTATTCGAAACGAGAAGGCTATGTGCCGACATTGTGTTTCACCCTCCCTCCTTAAATATCGTCTCACACCCAGACACTCAGAACGCCCATAGGTATCAAACAGAAAGACCTGCAACAGGCGAACCGAACACACATCCGACAGTAAAAGCCAAAAATCTTGCTTCCGAGAGTTGTACCGGTACGAGTGTGTGATTTGTCTATGTAGTAATTAATCAATTGGGAAATGAAATAGGCCTATACGGTCGAATAGGGAATTTATTTGGTGGATTGTTAACTGAAAAAAGATAACTACAGAAGATGCGAGGGCATTCCCTCGTAAATATCCTGATTAGCATCCCTGCAGAATCTTGCGTGTGGAAGTGAATGTAAAAGTGGCTTACAACAGGTTCGGTATTTTTAATGCTGTAATAATATTTCAATTCGTGGACTTATTCTGTAGTTGCTGAATGTCTTTATTTGCCGGCAGTAACGGAATACGCTCTCCACCGGTGCAAGTACGACACGTGGGAAGTGTGAGCCGGAGTTCCGTTGTAATCTAGCTTCCTCGTCTTTTACACCTGCCTTCCCACGCTGCGAAGTTTCCTCGTAAAATGAGAGCACTGTCTCTCATACTGTACAGTGGCATTGCAATATTGAGATAAAACCAGAAGTACAGATTTACATTCATATTAGTTGTAGGCCTATCGAAAAACGGTACAAGATAGAAGTTGTGTAATATAAAAATATCGAAATAAGACAAACATTAAGGAACGGCCACTCGAACAAAGAGGGGAAAATGAATCATAAAATGGGAGGCTGAAAGAAAGTCAAGGCCTCGAATTCATGAACATCGCCGAGGCGGAAGGAAACAAAATGTGATTACTTTATATGCCCAAGTTCCTAAAAGTAATCAGCAATAACATTACACTGACTATCATTGTTCGTTGAGATGTGCTTTGCCTCTTCTGCGTCCCTCATATCCGCTAGATGCCAATACTGCCGCAATCACAAAAACTCAAAAACAAGAGCTAGAATAAAATGAACACGATAAGCCCTACAAAGAACCTCGATTTGGTAATAAGATCCGGAGGCAGAATGGCGAATTCCTCAACAGATTATTAGTAAGGAAAATATGGAAATTTCGACTGAACAATGTTGTTGGCAGTAAATATGGTCAGTAGTATGGGGGCTGAAATTCGGGACCTCCAGTTTCAAGTGATGCCACTTCTCTCCAGATCCCTACAAGTAGAAATATTCTCAATATCACTAGGCTAAAAATTATGTGCGGTTTCTTGTTAGGATAGTATATGTTGACAAGCCGCGACTGTCAAGAAACTGCCCATACTAGAAACTAATTTTCTGAATCAATTCCCTAGGGCTGATACATTAAAATTCTAAACGTTTAAATTACGAACTCCGAGAGTGTGACTTCCTCCCTTCACAACACAGTACTGTTATGGTATTCAGTCTGCAAGATTCCGTGAATTAACTAATTGCTTCCACAGCTAGTATTGTAGTCTCACTTAGTTCCACATCTCTTACCATTAAAAGCAGAGTCTAACCATCGTCGTCTTGGTTTCCCTAACCCTCCACGTTTCTCCTAGGTAACTTATCCTCTTCCATCATCTCGCATTACCCCACCACCGAAGCCGGTTTATCTCTACAGCTTCATCCAAGAAGTCAATTTCTAATTCAGCCTCTTCCAAGTACCCTCTTCCCACTGCTCCCACCTGTTGGTATCATTCATTCTCACTACGTTCATATCCGTTTCTTCGAACTTACGAATAACATATCCAGTGTCCACCCAGATTTCACTCCCGTACAGCAAAGTAGAATTGAAAGCTGAACGTAAAGATAGTTTAGTCCGAGAGTAGACCTCTTTCTTGCAGACTAACGTTAATCGCTACTGCGAGCCCACTGCATTAGCTTCACGTAGTACAACACTATCCTGGGAGAATACTAGAAGATCCACGTAAAATATGAACAATAAGGGTGAACGATTACAGTCTAGTCTAATACCTTTAATTACTTTGAACCAAGAACTCATTCTATCATCAATTCTCACAGCTGCCCCAATTATCTATACAAATGCGCATAATTGCCTGTAATAACACACCCCCATAATCCCTCAGTACGGCTAATACATCAACGAACAACAAACTTAACAGCCCATTCCTCTCGTAGCATTTTCCAATTATTTGACATCCGATTTACTCTCTACCACCGGCTGCACCTTCCTTTTCCAAAATACCTGTAAACATCTTATCTGTATTGATCAATGAAATACATCGGTTGTTCTTACAATCATTCCTGTTTCCTGGCTTATAGGTAGGTGCAATTACTGCGTTCGTTTAATCAGATGTTACCTTATATCTCATGCTAATACAATTACTTTATTGAAGTAATTACATCCCTGCCATGGGCCGATAACCTAGATATTAGGCCCCTTTGAACAACAATCATTCCTACCTTCAATCAACCACCACTGATCTGCATTCAGGGCTGTCACCCTGCTGGCAGATACCCAAAAATGATTGAAAAGTGATTTCAAAAAAGTTGGTCGCCTATGCATTACCACATTATTCACCATTTCATACATAATTCAATCTACTTTTGCTTTATGACTACATATTTTATTTAGCATACTTTCCACTTCCTCAATAGATTATGATGTTGGTATTATCAATAATAATCGGCAATCCTAAATGACAGCAGGTTCGATCCTAGCTCAGTCCGGTGGTATTTAAAAGTGGTCAAATACGTCGGCCTCGAGTCGCTAGATTTACTGGCACGTAAAAGAACTTCGGGACAAAATTTCAGCACCTCGGCGCTTCCGAAAACCGAAAAAAAATAATGGTACGTAAACCCAATAGCATTATTTATTACTAAGTGACAGCGCAGGGATTCGATCCCGCAACTTTCAGCCATACAGGCGGTATGCTATTAAAAGAAAAGATGCAAAATGACTAATGAAAGGCGATACTTGCGATGTCCTGAGGAAAATGTACATGGAAAAGAGGCACGGTGCCATACGAGTGGAGCAGGCCCTATATTTCTACAACTCATACTGGAGGTTATTTAATCGCCAGGCATTTTGGTTTTCGAAGTGCAGTACCACACTAGCATTTGTCTGGAGGGTATGTCAGGAAGTGCGATCGTCTCGGCTCGTGCTGGAAATCAGAACGAAATCTAGGGAGCTGGTGGCCTCGTTACCCTACCGTGAGTTTAATCTACAAATCCATAGTTTTACGGCAGGAAACAAAGCAGCCCACATTACCGACGTCATGGTTAATTAGCAGGGCGTCATCAAGGAAAATATACATCGATGCAGGGCACCTACTGATCGGAGATGGGAGTGAGAAACGTAATACGTACTATACACACTAGTAACATTTGTTAAAAATGAAATGACAAAAACGAGGACAAAATTCACATTGCAGAATTGCTTTTGTGCAGTCGTCAGAATCTTCCAAGAAACAATATTAACGATGTTTCCCCATCAAAGGTATGTTGATCGATATGATACGGACGTTTTTTTACACAAAATACCACGGGCAAACTTTCAGGGGTCGATTTATTTTATCTCCAAATGGTGTTAAAAATAATTCAATGAATGATAAAATCGGCCAACGGTTATGTACTAGACACAGAGCGTGGAACATAGGTTAACAAGATACTTAGCCTGCAGACAGGTAAAATACTAGCTATACTCCAAACCTTAGCATCTTTAATGTCATAAGAGAAGAAAAAGTTGCAAGGATTCTGCGGATAAAAACGGCGTGTCGATGTTCGGCAATCTGCCAGGGTATTCACATTCAAACAAGTATGATCTAAGCTGAACAGCGCTCTTTTATTATGATGAAAAATTTAGAGCAAGGTGATACTTTTCAACTCAAAGTTAGTTGGGATGGAAACTGGTATGACGTCAGGGAACGGACTGACTCACAAACCATGAAGTTGAAAATGTGATATGAGTAAGTAATACGCTTTGCCATCTAACGCCTGTCATACAAAGACACATGGTATCGTGACTAACAGCCGTTACTGTACCCGAGATAAACTCGACATCAGCTCACGGTACTTTAGAGAGTAGAAACATCCTCCTAATGGTCTGTGTAAAATGGTGAGATTGGAGAAAGCATGTAGGATCGGAAGTATTTCAAATGTGTTTGATAAACTAAACTTCCCACGGGTTCCACTTAAAGAAAAGGCCACTGTAAACTATACAACTGAACACACCTGTCATCAGCTACACAAGACAACTTGCTCCTATGATATATGTATATGCGGCAACACAGCAACGTTTTGCATAGTGCCATGAACAGTATATTATGCCCCAAATTATTTACAGGTCACTAAAACAGCAGTCATCACAATATCAAAGACAATGGGAGCAAATATGTTTGCTTGAAGGAGACCAACAGAAAAAAAACGTAATTTATTCCCCTCTACATGACTCTATAATGAAACGAGGAAAAATACTCTGTTACACCTTGATGTTTTTCATGTTGTGTGGGGAGAGTAATTTTAAAGTGAGTGAGGATTTTAACAGCATTAATTTATTACTTTCATTTCACCTGATTCATGAGTATAAATTGCACCATTCCACAAAAATTGTAATAGAATAGTAACGATTGCAGTAACCTCATTATTTTACTCCATAACATTCACTAATTCATAGTATAAACATTTATTCACTAATTCATAGTATAAACATTTATTCACATCTCGAAACTATCGGTAACAGTGTTTTCAAGCAGTTCAAAATGTAGCACACTGCTATTTTCTTGGGTTCTAACGTAGGTGAAATATCCATAACGATATAACTAACATTCGAAGCACTATCAATTTTTCATCTTTTGCCTAGCGGGTTGTGCAATGTCACTTATCGGCAGCGTTTCACATTGAAACAAAGGAGCACCACAGAATTTCTTGTATCAACGTTCGATCAGGCCCATAACGTATTTTGCTTCACCATCTCGTGACTTGTCAGTATTTTCAAGATTAAATCGTGATGCCCAGGTCGGCACAGGGACAAAACAGGAGGAAACTGTACTACGTAAACCACTGACGTTCAATAGAAATGCATCTTATTTTTAGACTGATAATTATAGCATAAAATATAATCACTACACAAGGTAGATATATCGACACAATGTAAACCTAACACTTTATAAGTAATTCGTTCAGAATATCTCCTTACGGATTAAACTGTGCAACTTATTTTATAGACGGGATTTCTACATTAAAATAGATTAAAAACAGAAAGACAACTTAATTTTATAAGCATCCATTCCCATAACCGTTCCTGTCAACAAAATCACCCTTAAAATCTAAGATAATAGAATAAGACAAAAACAGTTGACTCAAACTAAGACCCATGGCGAATAAATATGGGAATTTAGTGTCTATCTCAAATGTACTCCTGATATGTAAGAGACGCAGCATTGTATCTGCCCCAACATATCGCCATTGCGCCTGAGAAAACCGATATGTAAAATATTTAAGCATAGAACTTCGGCTAGTAAGGTTCTATCACCTGTATCCTGTTCTATCGTGCGAATTATTTTAAAGAATTTTCGCTCTTGATATACGTGCTGCGGGTCAGTATTTCTCCCGAAACATTATCACATAGCGGTTTTCGCAGGCGCAACGACGATATATCAAGCTAACCCCTCAATAATGGGACAGCCATAATTAACTAATACATAGTAGTGCAGAGTGAAGAAGTGTCACCTGTACATGCCTTGAGCTGATGACACTGATTCAAGCCTCACTGCAACCATGAAGTCGATATGTACACTTTCACGTACAATATCATACGCACACATTTTTCGGCGGCAACGCATGGTAATGCCTTAATAGATCATTCCTATATATGAGGGTTGAAATCGGATCCGGGCCATTAGTTTATAGTTTCCAGCATCCGATCACTCCCAAATTCATATAGTGGTTTATGCATATTAAAAAAAATTAAATAAAATTACGATACGCAACACAAATAAAGGCAGATAGCGCACACCGTATTGGTTAAATTGCGATAAATATTAATGCATTAAACAATAGCTTCATGACGAACAGTACTACCAATCCAACATCGTGAACCTAATGAACATCTTCAAATGAATATGGTGAAGATTACACCTACGGTTGGAATCAAGTAATAGAAATATTTCTATCTCAAATATTGCAACTATACATGGATACAAATTGAATTACTCGATAACTTAATAGAACAATATATGAAGATATCACGTCGCGAGTACAGGCAATTCTACCTTACTGGAATCCCCGGGGCGTCTATTAAATAACAATGGCTGGTTTGTTAGTTTCTGCAGTCGTCCTCGGAACGTGTTGTCCTTGATGCAAGTACAGTTCCAGACAAAGCACGGACCAATCAGACTGCAGATTGCTACCCTCGCTATAGACTATCCAAATTTCTCACTGATATCTTAACACGCTATACTGCTGAAATTTGCAGGTACAATGAATCAAATCACAGACAGTTTAAATAACCCTTGAAGTAGACAAACACAGGAAAGCAGCATGTTTAAATTTAATTGGCACGATATTGGTTGGATAATGATGTGCTAGCGGAAGCGAAAACAGCCCGCTTAGCCTCGTTATGACAGTTAAAGCTGACGCATCAGATGGACAGGTATGAGGCAAATGAACTACGGTAGTTCACTCGAAAACAGCGGACGTAGCTCAAGACGCGATATTAAAATAATAACAATTAACTTCCGCCAGTGCCATATTGCCGCTCCGCTGCCTGGAAGTTCGCGCCACAAATGGGACTGTCACGCTCCTGCCAAAAATGACAAGCCGAATGTCCTACAAGGGTATACATTACAGCACCGCTTTAATAATCATAATACTATCGTTCTTATCATGAAATTACATGAAACTACCGACATAGGTAATTAAAATTACAAAATAACCTGAAGTTTTAAACATTTCTAACGTAATACTATAAGAACTTAAATTAGAAGCCACAGACCTTGACACATTCCTTATATCACGCCCTGATCGAGTCCGAGTGATGTCACTCTCAAGCGGGAAGTCAACAACATACTTAGGAATGAGTAATGCTAGTGACTGTTGGTATCACCTAACTGAACGTTCTCTCTTCTTCGAAAACTTTCCACTCATAGAACACCAAGGGCTCCACAAATGCCACAAGAAAAACGCATTCGCTTATCGGCTGAGTACGAACTGTCCTGACAGTTCAGGAACCTGGAAAATGTGCACATCTGTACAGATTCCCTTTGAATGGAAAAATTCACAGCTAACTTTTTATACAAGAGTTTTTTTGACACTAATACTACGAAATCCAGGGCGAAGTTGGACCATCAATAAGAAGGTTGGTAAATTTTAAGGCTTTGGTTAAATGGAAATTGGCAATGGAAGAGAGCTAATTACCACTCAATGTGAAATAAGTCGCTAGAGAAAAACGCGGCTTGCTTGATGAGGCCAGAAACAAATACCGAAACGGAGTAAACAATAAAGAATAGCCGTTCGTCACTAATAAAAATACATAAAAATTATAAGAAGTAATGAACTACATATGAAGTCGCAACGTTATAAAATGCGATTCGGAGGAACTATACAGATGCAAATAAAACAATTATGCAAGCTTTTGGTATGGCATCAGGCAATACTAGAAACCTAGTGTAACTAGGGCAAATATACGAAATCGAAACAAAGAATTAATACGTTGCGAAAAATATATCACCACCGACACGTCAGTTCACCGCAAGTTGATATTTCGAACCGAAATAAAATAGTAGTTCAGCAGGTCGGAAAGTTCAAGTTAAACGTTTCTCTATCCACAACAATTATATAAACTTCCGAAACATAAGGCGAATTAAGTCTGTCTTATCGTGTTTCGAAAGTGTTCCGCTGTGTAATTTCAAAGTTCAACACATTTCTCAAGAGTGGTTAAGATAGTTGCGTCACAACTAGTCACGACAAGTTGCACGAATAGATACCGGTGCTCAGAGTATTTGTACCGGTACCCAAAACGATTAGATATATACCGTTTCCATAATATAAGTACCTAGTGACATCGCCACTCCTAGCCAAAAGTTAGAGGAAATATTTTACTGCCACACCCATCTATCAATTATCTACGGAAGGATTGAGCAGAAATTCTCGGTTTTATTTCCGTATCAATTTATGAAGCTGTTCTAATTGAGGACGAAAGTGCAAAAACATCTCATCCAACTTCAGTAGCAAAGTCTCAAAACTTCAAGAAAATACAGAACACAAAGTTATTTAAAAGTAATCAAAAAACACTGTATATTAAAAGATCCTTATTTATAAAATAATAACGGAACAGGTGGTAGTTACCTTCTACATCATGCTGGCCAAGAATTAGAACCGCACAGCCCGCCAGGAGCAACAGTTTCTTCAGAAGGAACATCGGGAAAAATCTTCTTCAAATCACTGAATGCACAACACTGACCAACACTACCGAACGAGAACAAAAAAAAATGACTAGCGTAAATAGTTCAGGCGAAATCTTCACATGGTGTGTTCACCTGTGCGCTGTCAAGGTTAAAGTCTACGGCCTACTTATCCAAGCACAACTTGACCAAAATTAAAAGTTTCTTGTAATTTACAGTTTGCCCACAATCAATGAAGAAAAAAAGCACACTAACAAAATATTAATGTCATGTTTATACAGTTAAATAAGAAAACAAACACGCAACTTGCTGCCAGGAAATTTTTCCCGCTGCGGGCTTGCGAGATGGACACCACCACTTGCTAGCAACTCCAAGCAGCTACTGAGTGGAGCACAGCGAGGCCGCTAGTTCAAACTAAACGTCACGAGACACGTCACGCAGTTCGGTAGGCAGTCAAGCGGTACTCGTGGAACTCCGGACGCGATCGGCTCTTAGCCCGAACGGACAGTTACAAAAGGTATAGTATTCATAATTGGTGTACGGATAGAATCGACTGCTTTTGCAGGTCATCTGAGAGGTACTAACGGACGAATGCACAGCGATTATAACACTACCCTCTGAGATTTAAAGTTTCTTTGGAAATATGAAAACTCAGTTCTTCCCGTCTCAATTGTAATGGAATACCAGTACATAGTTTCACCAACTGCAGGTCTTTGTTTCAGTTTGATCTACTGTTATTAAAAAGAAACTCAAAATTTGTACACGAGAAAATGTACCTCAACTAACATACAAGAAAATTTACGTAAAACATGAAGATTTCAAGAGAACTCGAAGACTTTTCTAGAACTCCTCATTAACAACGCTGTTTTTACACATATTTTAATTTTCTTCTTCCTCTCCTCTTTGTCTGTTTACCCTCCAGGGTTGGTTTTTCCACCGGACTCAGCGAGGGATCCCACCTCTACCACCTCAAGGGCAGTTCTGGAGCTTCAGACTCTAGGACGGGGATACAACTGGGGCGGATGACCAGTACCTCGCCCAGGCGGCCTCACCTGGCATGCTGAACAGGGGCCTTACGGGGGGGGGTGGGATTGGAAGGGATAGACAAGGCAGAGGGAAGGAAGCGGCCGTGGCCTTAAGTTAGGTGCCATCCCGGCATTTGCCTGGAGGAGAAGTAGGAAACCACGGAAAACCACTTCCAGGATGGCTGAGGTGGGAATCGAACCCACCTCTACTCAGTTGACCTCCCGAGGCTGAGTGGACCCCGTTCCAGCCCTCGTACCACATTTCAAATTTCGTGACAGAGCCGGGAATCGAACCAGGGCCTTCGGGGGTGGTAGCTAATCACACTAACCACTACACCACAGAGGCGGACGTATTTTAATTTTATTATTGTTGGTTACGCGATTTGAGTAACGTAACTCGGAGCTTGCATTCGGGAGATGGTGGGTTCGAACCGCACTGTTAACAGCTCTGAAGTTGGTATTTCCGTGTTTCTCATTTTCACACCAAATGCTACAGCTGTACCTTAATTATGACCACAGTCGCTTTCTTCCCAGTCCTATTCCTGTATTATCCAATAATAGACATGTGTCGGTGCGACATAAAACAAATCGTCTTCTAGACATGATACTGTATAGGCTTTTGGGCTTATGCCATGTCGAGAAAATAAGGTAATATTCTTTACGTTTTCGCAGAGAACTGTGAGCCTGTTCAAGAAGCCTTTCTCGTGGACAGTCGAGATTTTCTTCTGATGACGCAGAGCACAGTTCTCTGCGAAAACGTTAAGAATTTCACCTTATTTTCTTGAAACGGCATACGCCCAAAAGTCTATACAGTATCGTGTCTATAAGTACGGGTCGTGAAAGCATCAATGGCAAATATTCTTCTTCTTGTTTATCTGTTTACCCTCCAGGGTCGGTTTCTCCCTCGGATTCAGCGAGGGATCCCACCTCTACCACCTCAAGGGCAGTGTCCTGTAGCTTCAGACTCTGTGTCGGGGTATACAACTGAGGAGGATGACCAATACCTCGCCCAGGCGGCCTCTCGTGCTATGCCAAACAGGGAATGGGAAGATTGGAAGGGATAGACAAGAAAGAGGGAAGGAAGCGGCCGTGGACTTAAGTTACAGTAGGTACCATCCCGGCATTTGCCTGGAGGAGAAGTGGGAAACCACGGAAAACCACTTCGAGGATGGCTGAGGAGGGAATCGAAGACCCTCTGCCCAGTTGACCTCCCGAGGCTGAGTGGACCCCGTTCCAACCATCGTACACTTCAAATTTCGTATTATATATGATTTGCTATTTACTTTACGTCGCACCGACACGGATAGGTCTTATGGCGACGATGGGACAGGAAAGCGCTAGAAGTGGGAAAAAGCCGGCCATGGGCTTATTTAAGGTACAGCCCCAGCATTTGTCTGGTGTGTAAATGGGAAACCACCGGAAACCATCTTCAGGGCTGCCGACAGTGGGGCTCGAACCCACTATCTTTTAATAATGGATACTGGCCGCACATAAGCGACTGCAGCTATCGAGCCCGGTTCAAATTTCGTGGCAGAGCCGGGAATCGAACCCGGGCCTCCACTACACCACAGAGGCGGACCATAAAACAAATAAAAAATAAAATGTTATAAGCACCTTCAAATAATCTTTGAATTGGATGTAAGGAAAGGATTAGTTACCTAATGGCATTCAATTTGTTTTAAAGTGCCTGTTAATAATAATAATAATAATAATAATAATAATAATAATAATAATAATAATAATAATAATAATAATAATAATAATAATAATAATAATAATAATAATAATAATAATAATAATAATACTTGTTGTCTGCTAGTGGTTTAATGTCGCACCAACATTTAGAAAGATTTCGATCACGCAAAGATGGGAATGGGGTTAGTTAAGTTGATATTATTATTATTATTATTATTATTATTATTATTATTATTATTATTATTATTATTATTATTATTATTGACCGTGTGGTAAGGGTCGCGTAGCTATGAGCTTTCATTCGAAAGATGGCGGGTTCGAATCCCACCATCGGCAGCCCGGAAGATGGTTTTCCGTGGTTTCCAATTTTCACACCAGGAAAATGTTGGGGCTATAGCTTAATTAAATACCTGCCGGCAAAAACGTTGTAACCCTCAAAATGCAATTTTTTCAGGAGAGAAGAAAAACAAATAAACAAGCGAATTGTTTGTGAATGCTTATTCTGCCATTGACAATTAGTTTGAATGAGTTCACTAGTTATTAATGCATAATAATTTTGACAATGTGCAACTTTAAAATCAAGATATAAGAGATGATCGTTGGACGTCCGTGCAAAGATTCTGTAACTGTAACGGAAGTAGCACATTTGTGCGGGTTACAACGTTTATACTATTGGAAATAATTATAGCTTTTAATCTTATTTATTGTTTTAATCTGTATAAAAATAATGAAACATAAACCACGCTTCTAATTTACAGTACCGATTTTTAGAGCTTCCTATTGTTTAACAGAATTCACTGAACACCAGCAATATTGTTGTGAGAATGTTTTTCAATTATGAATAAGCAATGCGTCCGCCTCTGCAGTGTAGTGGTTAGCGTGATTAGCTGCCACCCCCGGAGGTCCGGGTTCGATTCCCGGCTCTGTCACGAAAATTTGAAAAGTGGTACGAGGGAACGGGGTCCACTCAGCCTCGGGAGGTCAACTGAGTAGAGGTGGGTTCGATTCTCACCTCAGCCATCCTCGAAGTGGTTTTCCGTGGTTTCCCCACTTCTCCACCAGGCAAATGCCGGGATGGTACCTAACTTAAGGCCACGGCCGCTTCCTTCCCTCTTCCTTGTCTATCCCTTCCAATCTTCCCATCCCTCCACAAGGCCCCTGTTCAGCATAGCAGGTGAGGCCGCCTGGGCGAGGTACTGGTCATTCTCCCCAGTTGTATCCCCCGACCAAGAGTCTGAAGCTCCAGGGCACTGTCCTTGAGGCGGTAGAGGTGGGATCCCTCGCTGAGACCGAGGGAAAAGCCAACCCTGGAGGGTAAATAGATTAAGAGAAGAATAGGAATAAGAATAAACATTACATTGTCATTTCACTTTGTCCTTAGGTTCTCATAAAAGCCTCGACATTTTTCACGAATGTATCGACACATGTCTAGCAGATTAGCTTTCTTTTCCGCAGATGCAGGCAATACCTCGTTTAAAGAATACAATGAACAATCTGTAAAGAGAGCAAGACATATTTATTTGCATTTACAGTATATATAATACATTATATACGTACATAATACAGTCCAGAATAAAAACCCTGATTCTTCTTCTTCTTCTTAATCTGTTTACCCTCCAGGGTTGACTTTTCCCTCGGACTCAGCGAGAGATCCCACCTCTATCGCCACAAGGGCAGTGTCCTGGAGTTTCAGTCTCTGGGTCGGGGGATACAACTGGGAGGATGACCAGTACTTCGCCCAGGCGGCCTCACCTGCTATGCTGAACAGGGGCCTTGCGGGGGGATGGGAAATTTGGAAGGGATAGGCAAGGAAGAGGGAAGGAAGCGGCCATGGCCTTAGGTACCATCCCGGCATTTGCCTGGAGGAGAAGTGGGAAACCACGGAAAACCACTTCGAGGATGGCTGGGGTGGGAATCGAACCCACCTCTACTCATTTGACCTCCCGAGGCTGAGTGGACCCCGTTCCAGTCCTCGTACCACTTTTCAAATTTCGTGGCAGAGCCGGGAATCGAACCCGGGCCTCCGGGGGTGGCAGCTAATCACACTAACTACTACACCACAGAGGACCTCTTCCATTTACTATATTTAATTTTGCGTTTTCGTCCCCTATTTACATTGTCGCACACACTCGGATTTAGTGACACCGACTTTTCTCCTTCGTTGATACAACGTTTCTGTACCCGCATGATCCGTGGCGAAATTTAAACAAAAGAAAAAAAGGCGTCCGCCTCTGTGGTGTAGTGGTTAGTGTGATTAGCTGCCACCCCCGGAAGCCCGGGTTCGATTCCCAGCTCTGCCACGAAAATTTGAAAAGTGGTACGAGGGTTGGAACGGGGTCCACTCAGCCTCCGGAGGTCAACTGAGTAGAGGTGGGTTCGATTCCCACCTCAGCCATCCTGGAAGTGGTTTTCCGTGGTTTCACACTTCTCCTCCAGGCGAATGCCGGGATGGTACCTAACTTAAGGCCACGGCCGCTTCCTTCCCTCTTCCTTGTCTATCCGTTCCAATCTTCCCATCCCCCACAAGGCCCCTGTTCAGCATAGCAGGTGAGGCCGCCTGGGCGAGTTACTGGTCCTTCTCCCCAGTTGTATCCCCGACCCAAAGTCTGAAACTCCAGGACACTGTCCTTGAGGCGGTAGAGGTGGGATCCCTCGCTGAGTCCGAGGGAAAACCAACCCTGGAGGATAAACAGATTAAGACAGAAGAAGATAGAGATAGAAAAAAAGGCGCTTAACGTACAAGTTTGCCAACATAACTTCCTACATGCCTCACTTTGATCACAAACATCGTTTATGCACGGAAACCCAGCATTCTAGAAAAGTGAGGGTTACAACGTTTTTGCCGGCAGCTATTCAATATTATGGCCACGGCCGCTAATCTTCTCGATCCTAACCCTTTCCCATCCTTACGCTGTCCGCCTCTGTAGCGTAACGGGTAGTATAATTAGCTGCTGTCCTCGTGGGCCCGGATTCGATTCCCAGTACTGCCAGAAATTTAAGAATGGCAGGAGGGCTGGTATTTGGTTGGAATGGTGAATGCAGCTTACATTCATTGGAGGTGTGCTTGACAAGAGCTGCACCACCTAGGGATGAGGAAGCGAGTTTACTTCTTTTTATCCTTGCATCGACGAAAAATTTCGACATGTTAGAGGTAGAAACGAAAAGAAACTGTTGTTGCTAGGAGTGACTCAAAAATACTCGGGCTTCAAATAATCAAAGACACACAAGGGGTTATATATCTATTCTGTATATTAATTTCTTACTCCTAAGTCGGCTAATTAGCGTCTATACGAAAGAAATCGGTATAAAAGGAGTATCGGTTTCAATATTAATCCGTTGAAATCACAGCAGGTAGAAAGAAAAAAAAATTCTTACGTATATGAAAAGAGATACACACGTGCAAGTGACCCATTGTTAATATTTTTGTAAAGCTTCTATTTGTACGACGGCCCTACGATCTAGGGGTAGCGAGCCTGTCTCTTTCCAGGAGGATCCAGACTCGATTCACGGCCTGGTCAGGGATATTTACCAGGATCTGAGGCAGGTTCCAAGTTTACTCAGCTTGAGTGAGAACGAGTGAGGACCTATCTGACGGTGAGATAGCGGTCCCGGTGTAGAAAGCCAAGATTAACGGCCGACAGGATTCGTTACGCTGACTACATGTTACCTCGTAATTTGCTGGCCTTCGGGCTGAGCAGGGCTCGCTTGGCAGGTCAACGTCTATCGGGACTGTAGCGCCATGGGGTTGGTTTGTTTTTGTCTTTACTATTTGTACAGAGGGCTGCATACCCAAGGTGTGCTCGGTTCATCCGGAAGGACGTGGGTTCGATTCCCTGTCAAAAACTTTAGAAATGAGACTTCCACTACCCTTGGGCTCGTACATACTACAAGAGAAACGAGTCTTCGGAACCCAACTTGGCGGATTTGATCCCAGCATCCTCCGATGGTATATAAATGTGCTCAAATGCGCCAGCCTCGTATCGATAGCTAACAACAAGTAAAAGAACTCCTGTGGTACAAAATTCCGGCATCTCGGCGTCTTCGAGAAACGTGAAGTAACGTTATTATTACGAGGAATGAGTGCCAGGTGAATTTTGGGACGGAAGAGGAGGGGGTGGGGCAAAGGTGGACGGGCAAGGAGGCCAAGCATCTATCCTATTTTTTACAATTGGCTTTGCGTCGCACCGACACAGATAGGTCTTACGGCGAGGGACAGGAAAGGAAGCCGCAGCATTTGCCTGGTGTGAAAATGGGAAACTACGGAAAACCATGTACAGGGCTGCCGACAGTGGGGTTCGAACCTACTATCTCCCGGATGCAAGCTCACAGCTGCGCGCCCCTAACCACACGGCCAATTCGCGCGGTCTATCCTATTGAGCGCCGAATTTAGGGATAATGGAACTCTTTACTCTCCATTCCTGCAAAGCTCTTCATCGTCTGAACGGAGATGGCTCTGCATAAATATCACGCACATTGTTACTTTTGCATGAAGATTAGTTCATGAGAGACAAGAGTTCAGCACAATGCTATGCCATGGAAATCCATACAGGAGTGGAGGATAGAAGCTTCCTTTATTCGTAATATGGCTACTAAATGAGATAGAAAACTTAGCTACATGTCCGACTGTCTTTTTCTTCGGGAATTAAGCTAATTTTATTTCTGATTGAACTGTAAGAACATCTTTCGTCTTTCTGGCAGGAATTCAAACCCACATCCTTCGACATAAATCAAGAACGACTTTACTGCTAAAAATGTGAACTTTTCAGTCGATTGAGCGCAATTCTTAGTACAAACAAAATGTTGAAAGAGGTGAAGTAAAAGGCGGTATGAAGTACAGAATAGTACGTTTCGTCTAATGAAGCGCGCAGCCTTAGGTTCCTCAATTCTTCCTTTTCTTCTTAATGTGTTTACCCTCCAAGGTTGGTTTTTCCCTCGGAACAGCGAGGGATCCCACCTCTACCGCCTCAAGGGCAGTGTCCTGGAGCTTCAGACTCTGGGTCGGGGGATACAACTGGGTAGGATGGCCAGTACCTCGGCCAGGCGGACTCACCTGCTATGCTGAACAGGAGCCTTGCGGGGGGATGGGAAGATTGGAAGGAATAGACAACGAAGAGGGAAGGAAGCGGCCGTGGCCTTAAGTTAGGTACCATCCCGGCATTTGCCTGGAGGAGAAGTGGGAAACCACGGAAAGCCACTTCCAGGATGGCTGAGGTGGGAATCAAACCCACCTCTACTCAGTTGACCTCCCGAGGCTGAGTGGACCACGTTCCAGCCCTCGTACCACTTTTCAAATTTCGTGGCAGAGCCGGGAATCGAACCCGGACCTCCGGGGGTGGCAGCTAATCACACTAATCACTACACCACAGTGGCGGACAGATTCCTCAATTAATAATAATAATCGTTGTTTTACGTATCGCTGTGTGACTCTACGATTTTCATAGACGGCGACGGGCGAATTTTGTCCCGTAGGAGTTCTTTTACGCGCCAGTAAATTTACCGAATCGAGATTGGTGTATTTGAGTGCCACTGGACTGAGCTGGGATCGAACCTGCCAACTTGGACTCGGAAATCCAATATTTTACCCTCTGAACTACTCAACTCGACTTACCGGTACCGCATTAAAACACACTTCAATGCCTCCATGCACAGCCGGGATCGAATTCCTTATTTTGGAACAGAAAGGCGACTATTCAACTGCGTCACTGATGCTTCTTATGCGAGATGACATTTGAAAATTCTCTCTTTCCTCTCTGAAACGTTATTTTCTCCCTGTAACTTGACATCCTTACAAGCATTGCATGAGATAAAGGAGAGGCAGCGAGAAGTTACCGCACTATGCAGTGGACGTCGGTGGAACAGATTGCCCACAATAGATTGCTAGATACACCGGTAAGCTGTAGCAGCGCGGACGGGCGTTCAGTTTCGTTATGGTTCGGCCTAAAATATTATTTAAGAGTGAATAATTAATTAATGAAACTTTCATCAAAGCAGCTGTTGAAAATGATGTCCATCGATCTCAATGCAAACGTTGCATCGACGTAAACAAATTTCGAAGCACTCCTGAACCTCCAACTCAGAAATTTCACGAATCAGTCGTTTCATTTCACTCTGTCCGACTCGTTGGCTGAATGGTCAGGGTTGAGGCCTTCGGCTCAGATGGTTCTGGGTTCGATTTCGAAAGAGTCGGGAATTTTAATCTCCCCTGCGAACCATGTGACCTTGCCGCGGTTGGGAGGTTTGCGCGTCCCAATGAAGCAGATAGCCGAGCCGCAGGGGCAACCATCTCGGATGGGTGTCTGTTGTGAGACCAGACTAACGAATGGTTCATGAAAGGGGAGTAGCAGCATTTCGGAAGTTGCAAGGGCGGTAGTCTAGATGATTGACTGATATGGCCTTGTAATAATACTCAACATGGTTTAGCTATGTTGACACTGCTAAACTACTGAAAGCAACGGGAAACTACAGCCGTAACTAACACCCGAGGACATGCAGTTCTCTGTGCGTGAATGATGTACTGATGATGGCTTCGTCTCGGGTAAAATATCCAGGAGGTTAAATAGTTCCCCATTCTGATCTCCGAGTGGGGACTACACGAGAGGGAGCGATCATCAGGAAAATGGATACTGACATTCTTTGAGTCGGAGCATGGAATGTTCGAAGTTTGAATGGTTGTGCTAGGTTACAGAATCTGAAAAGGGAGATGGATAGACTAAAGTTAGATGTAGTTGGTATAAGTGAAGGACGTTAGCAGGAAGAACAGGATTTTTGGTCAGTTTGAATCGTTGTGGTAGGTTAGAGAATCTGAAAAGTGAGATGGATAGACTAAAGTTAGATGTAGTTGGTATAAGGGAAGTACGTTGGCTGGAAGAACAGGATTTTTGGTCAGGCGACTACTGAATTGTCAGCCCCGTGGTGTAGGCGTAGCGTAACTGCATGTTACCCGGAGGCTCCGGGTTCGATTCCCGGCCAGAAGCAAGGATTTTTACTTCGACTTGAGGGCTGGTTCGAGGTCCACTCAGCCTACGTGATTAGAATTGAGGAGCCTATCTGACGGTGAGATTGCAAACCCGGTCTAGAAAGCCAAGGATAACGGCCGAGAGAATTCGTCGTGCTGCCCACCCGACACCTCGTAATCTGCAGGCCTTCGGGCTGAGCAGCGGTCGCTTCGTAGGCGAAGGCCCTTAAAGGGCTGCAGTGCCATTGTGGGGGGGGGGGACTACTGAAATATCATCACCAAATCAAACAGGGGAAATGCAGGAGTTGGTTTAATAATGAATAAGAAAATAGGGCAGCGGGTAAGCTACTACGACCAGCATAGTGAAAGAATTATGGTTATCAAGATAGACACCAAACCAATGCCCACCACAATAGTGCAGAGCCTACTAGTTCAGCGGATAATCAGGAAATCCAAAGAATATATGAAGCGATATAAGATTTAATACAATACGTAAAAGGTGACGAGAGTCTAATTGTGATAGGAGACTGGAATGCAATAGTAGGCCAAGGAAGAGCAGACTTTTTTTACAATTTATTTTACATCGCACCGAAACATATAGGTCTCATGGCAACGTTGGGATAGGAAAGGCCTAGGAGTGAGAAACAAGCGGCCGTGGCCTTAATTAAGGTACACCAATATCCAGTATTCGGGAGATAGTAGGTTCGAACCCCACTGTCGGCAGCCCTGAAAATGGTTTTCCGTGGTTTCCCATTTTCACACCAGGCAAATGCTGGGGCTGTACCTTAATTAAGGCCACGGCCGCTTCCTTCCCACTCCTAGCCCTTTCCCGTCCCATCGTCGCCATAAGACCTATCTGTGTCGGTGCGACGTAAAGCAACTAGCAAAAAAAAATAAGGTACAGACTCAGTATTCGCCTGGTGTGAAAATGGGAAACCACGGAAAACCATCTTCAGGCCTGCTGACAGTGGAACTCGAACACACTATCTCCCGGATGCAAGCTCACAGCTGCGCACCCCTAACCGCACAGCCAACTCGCCCTGTGAAGAGAACGTAATACAGTAGGAGAATTCGGATTGGGACAAATGAATGAAAGAGGAAGCCGGCTGGTTGAATTCTGCACTGATCACAATTTAGTCCTTCCTAATAATTGCCTCAAATACCAAAAACGACGGCTGTATACGTGGACGAGCCGTATTGGAAGGTATCAAATAGACTTCATTATGATTAGGCAGAGGTTCAGAAACCAGGTGTTGGGTTGCGAAACTTTCCCCGGAGCAGACGTGGACTCTCACCACAACTTGTTGGTCACGAAATGCCATCTGAAGTTGAAGAAATTGAAGAAAGGAAGGAATCCAAGGAGATGGCACCTAGAAAAGTTGAAAGAAGAGAGTGTGAAGGATAGCTTCAAGGAACATGTTGCACAAGGACTAAATGAAAAGGCTGAAGTAAACACACTAGAGGAAGAATGGATAGTCAAGGGAAATTAGTGCAATAAGGCTGCCGATGAAATATTAGAAAGGAAGGAAAGACCTACTAAGAATCATTGTATAACTCAGCAGATATTGATCTGATTGATCAACGTCGAAAACACATGAATGGAAGAAATTAAGAAGGTATAAAAGAATACAGGCGATTAAAGAATGAAGTGGATAGAAAATGCAAGATAGCTAAGGAAGAATGGCTGAAGGAGAAGTGCAAGGTCCTTGAAGGTCGTATGGATAACCAAGGAAAATTTGCTGAAAGGATATCTAGGTGTATGAATATTAAAAGCTCGGAAGGGAAAGCCACTTATAGGGAAAGAAGACAAACCAGAAAGATGGCAGGAACATATCCAGCAGATATATCAAGGTAAAGACGTAGATGATTTGCTTCTAGAACAAGGAGAGGCTGTTGATGCTGATGAAAAGGGAGACCCTATTTTGAGGTCAGAGTTTGACAGAGCTGTGATAGACCTAAATAGGAAGAAGGCAACTGGAATTGATGACATTCCCTCTGAATTATTGACTGCCTTAGGAGAAATCAGCATGGCAAAGTTAATCCATCTAGTGTGTAAGATATATGAGACAGGAGAAGTGCCATTCAATTTTCGGCAGAACGTTGTTGTACATGTTCCCAAGAAAGCCGGTGCTGACAAGTGTGAAAACTACTGCGCCATGAGTTTAGTATCTCATGCCTGCAAAATTTTAACACCTATTATTTACAGAAGCACGGAAAGACAAGTTGAAGCTGAGTTGGAAGAATATCAATTTGACTTCAGAAGAAATGTAGGAACACGTGAAGCAATCCTGACTCTACGTCTGATCTTAGAGGATCGAATTAAGAAGGACAAGCCCACGTACATGGCGTTCGCACATCTCGAAAAGGCACTCGATAATATTGATTGGACAAAGCTATTCGAGATTCTGAAGGTGATTGGGATCAGGTACCGATAACTAAGAATTATCTACAATCTGTATAAAAATCAGTCAGCAGTGATAAGAATCGAGGGCTTTGAAAAAAAGACATCAATCCATAAAGGAGTGAGGCAAGGCTGCAGTTTGTCTCCCTCCTTTTCAATGTTTATATAGAACAGGCCGTAAAAGAAATCAAAGAGGAATTTGGAAAGGGAATCACAATCCAAGGAGAGGAAATCAAAACCTTGAGATTTTCCGATGATATTGTTATTTTATCTGAGACTGCAGACAATCTCGAGAAGTTACTAAATGGTATTTATGAAGACTTGGGTAAGAAGTAAAAGATGAAAAAAAATCCTAAACAAAAGTAATGGAGTACAGTCGAACGAAGGCAGGTGATGCAGGAAATATTAAATTAGGAAATGAAGTCTTAAAGGAAGTAGATGGATATTGTTACTCGGGTAGTAAAATAACTAACGATGACAAAAGTAGACTAGCACAAGCAAGGAAGAGCTTTCTTTAGAAAAGAAATTTGCTCACTTCAAACATTGATATAGGAATTAGAAAGATGTGTCTGAAGACTGTCATCTGGAGCGTGGCATTGTATGGAAATGAAACATGGACGATAACTAGCTCAGAAAGAAAGAGAATAGAAACTTTTGATATGTGGTGTTACAGAAGAATGCTGAAGGTTAGATGGATAGATCGAATCACGAATGACGAGATAGTGAATCGAATTGGTGAGAGGAGATAGACTGGGCTAAATTTGACGAGAAGAAGAGATAGAATGATAAGACACATCTTTAGACACCCAGGACTTGTTCAGTTGTTTTTTGAAGGAAGTGTAGGCGGTAAGAACGGTAAGGGTAGACCAAGGTATGAATATGACAAGCAGATTAGAGGAGATGTAGGGTCCAATAGTTACATAGAAATGGAAAGATTAGCATAGGATAGGGTGGAATGGAGTGCTGCATTAAAGCATTCCATGGTCTGATGACTCAAACAATAACATGAATAATTCTTCTGGCTCGGGTTCAAGGTGTTTGTGTTTGTCCCAACACTCTCCACACTCTCAACATCACACACTACCAACCAACACAGAACTACGCAGCAGTGATTACATCCCTCCAAGTAGGTTTGGCGTCAGGAACGACATCCGGCCGTAAAACATTGCCAAATTCACATGTGCTGCACAGGTCGCACCCGCGACCTCGCAGGTGTCGGGGAAAAAGCTGTAGAAAAAGAAGAAGAAGAAGAACTCGTCTGATTACACTCTCCAGGGCTTCAAGAGTACGTGGATTTTTCTTGTACACTTTCTGTTTTAACCTCTTAACGTACAATCCCGCGTAAACACGGATTTGTTGTCAATACAAATGTAAAAAATCCCGAGAAATCTGAGGAATATCCCTTCCTGATCGATATAAAATTTAAAAGAGCGAATATAGTAGTTTCTTGTTGTTTCTTAATGTCTCCTGCAGATGTTAATGCCATATTTCTTTCAGGTTCTTATTTTAGATAACGGATATCTCCTACTGAACTGCCAGTGAATGTCTGCAAATTAGCCAGCCCGTTATGTCCGGTTTTCTTATTTATTGCTTTCGAAGTGTACTTCGTGCATTCTATGACAATGAATAATGGCGTAGAGTTCGATATTAAGCCGAGTGAATTTGAGAGCTTTGAAGATGTTTGTGATGATATTTCAGGAGTAGACACTAGTTTCAGGGCATTTTACACAACTAAATTAAACAAACAATATTTTCCTTGTTCAGTATTTAGTGTTAAGGTATCTTACTTGTCGACTACTCAGTACTGAAGGTTTTGTTTTTATATATTACACATTCGAGTTTTAAAACATAATATGTAGGTGGTGTAGGGATAGCGTGCCTGCCTCTCACCCGGAGGCCCCGGGTTCGATTCCCGGCCAGATCAGGGATTTTTACCTGGACCTGAGGGCTGGTTCGAGGTCCACTCAGCCTACGTGATTAGAATTGAGGAGCTATCTGACGTTGAGATAGCGGCCCCGGTCTAGAAAGCCAAGAATAACGGCCGAGAGGATTCGTCGTGCTGACCACACGACACCTCGTAATCTGCAGGCCTTCAGGCTGAACAGCGGTCGCTTGGTAGGCCAAGGCCCTTTAAGGGCTGTAGTGCCATGGGGTTTGTTTTTTTGGTATGTATACATTATGAGTATACTCGGAATTTTAAAATAGGAACTTTGCTAGGGCTTATAATTTCATTGTAAAGTTCCTCAAACCTCAGTCGTTGTTACCTTTCTCACAGTGCTTCAAGTAATATTCCATCTTTTATTAATTTAAAAATCATATAGAAAAGGAGCACGATTCTGTATACAATCTGTATTCTAAGATGTTAATATTCTCTCAAGTAAGAATCACACAAACTTAAATCGGTGAAACGAAGAGGCCATAAGTCCACGACTAATTATACGTTTATCAAACACCTGCTCTAATGCATGAATTGACTGATGGGTAGTGGCAATATCCTGCTAGAAGTAAGCATAGGATCTAATGCTTTACCTCCTCAGTCAACATTTCAAGAAATGACTGCAGTGTGTTTTACAAATAAAGTTCCGAGTTAACTGTATTACAAAAGGAAAACAGGCCAATTATTCTACGTGCAGTAATGCCACACCAAACACCGACTTTCTGATCGGGAAGGGGAATTTCATGAACTATGTGAGGATTGTTAGTGTACCAATACCTTGAATTGTGAGAATTCACATACCCACCTACATGGAAATAAGGATTGACAATACAATCATGGACAGATTATATTATCCAGTGACAGAAATTTACGCGGGCAGCTGGATCCCATGTTGTTAATTGAAGAACCACTGACATTTTGTAAAGATAAAACTGTAGCTTTTTCTGTTCCGGTAATGCGGATCTTTGTGAAATGCCACACTCCTGCGCCAATCGGGGTGAAGATTTCCTCGGGCTGATATTCATTCTTGCTTGAATATCTGCAAGCTTCTCCTCTGTTAATATCCTCGTGGTTTCCTCTTTTCCATTTCATAAATAACATATTATGTATTGTCTCGAAGGCATTGCAATATCACGGAAACGACGTAAAAATTTGCGAACAGTTCTGACGTACGACTTATTCTTTAAGATAAAAATCTCATCTAGAAATCTCCGTTGTCCAATACTACGGTATACATCATCATATTGATATCTAACACGAATAACTTTCAACGACAAGTGTAGGAATGCAACACTAATAACCAGGGCCAGGATTTTGATGACCTAAAAATGTTTTATAAAATGACCTATAAAATGACGGCAAAAGTCCAGGAAAATGATCCGAAAACTTAAAAAGGTGCATATCAATTTTCAATGAAATTTTACAATCAATTTGGTAATCAAGTTGGTATAGCCTATATTTATGAGGTGACATAATGTTAACACACAAAGAAATGCAAACAGACTGCGTCATTCTACACTAACATACACTTAATGGATATTTAATCCAATTTCATACTTTGATGAAGATGCACTAAGTACTGGTTAAGATTTCAGCCCATTGTTTATTACGACAAATTCAGTTTTTCTTTCAAGAATTTATTTTCCGTTATGGGGTACATAAATTCAGGAAAATTTGAAGAACAAAACAAACAATAAACGAAAATTTTGCCATTAGGTAATCGAATGAAAGATTAGATTATAGCATGCATTAAAAATGTGCACTTAAAATGTGATATACAGTCTTACCTTATTCCGCCTTACAATGCTGCCACTTTCACTTCACATATTTTGCAGAAAATAATTTCACCATGCGTAGAAACAATATCCTCCCCGAACTCCGAAATTATTCGGTTGAAATGAGCCGACCTTCTTGGCTTTAATTTCGGCTTTTTAAATATGTACACTGGAAACAAAACTCGGAATTTATAACAATAGTACACTCCACACACGTATAGTTACTTTGAGCCAATTAACCAGGCTGGCATTACTTGGCCTTATGCAATTTGTCCTGCTACCCGCCGGTCTGAGTGGCTCAGACGGTTGAGGCGCTGGCCTTCTGACCCCATCTTGGCAGGCTCGATCCTGGCTCAGTCCGGTGCTGAAATACGTCAGCCTCCTGCCGGTAGATTTACTGGCACGTAAAAGAACTCCTATGGGATTAAATTCCGGCATCTCGGCGTCTCCGAAAGCCGTAAAAATTGGTTAGTGGGACGTAAAGCCAATAATATTTATGTCCTTCTACCCTCTGTTTTAACATCCGTCTCGGATTAGTTACAACTGCAGGTGTCTATCCTAGAACGTGGACATTTCCATGAAGTAAGGGGTGAACAAAGTTTCTTTGGTCCCTTGTTTGACAAAGCATTTTGAAGATTCTTAGGTCTCCGTATTCATCCTCACTAAATGTTGCGTTACTATCCATGTAGGGAAAGAGTATGGAAGAAAGGGAACCAGGGTAGAGTGTTATCCAGGAATTAGGATAAGGCAGGTGTTGAGGAAAGTACAAAAGAAGGAGGATGGAAAGGAGAAGGTGGTAGTGCTTCACGTTGGTACTAACAACTTAAGGCAAGCAGGTATAAGTACCAACATAGTTAGGGATGTGTGGGATCTGGTAAATGCAGCATGGGTGAAGTTAAAGAAGCAGAGATTGTTACCAGTGGAATAATGTGTAGGTGGGATACTGACTGGAAGGTGATTGGGGATATGGGGATATGTGGGAAACTGGGAGTGAGATTGCTAGATCCTAATGGGTGGGTAGGAGATAGGGATCTGTGCTCAGATGACCTTCATTTAAACCGCAGTGGTACGTATAAGTTAGGAAATTTGTTTTGAAGGTTAATAGGGAGGTACATTCAGGGAAACGGGGTTGTCTAGGGAGCGGTGATAAGGTACAGGGATATGGAAGTTAAGTAGGGATGACATGAAAATGTCAGTGTTGAACTGTAGCAGTATTGTAAAGAAAGGAATATAATTAAGTAATTTAATAGATCTATTAATATCATTCTCAGATATTGTAATAGAAGTTGAATCATGGCTGAGGGAATGATATAATGGATGCAGAAATTTTCTCACGGAACTGGAGTGTGTTTCGTAGATAGGAATGGTAGGAGGTGGAGTATTCATTCTGGCGAAAGAAGATACGAAAAATTTAAAGATGACAGACATGAAATTCTAGGTGTAAAGTGGCCTATATACACACGAACTTTGACAAAGACCAAGTTCACCGAACCATGATCGCTTGTGTGTGTTGTCTCACGAACCATGTTCGTGGCGAACATGGATTTCTCTCGAGTTGGAAAACTTGGTTCGTGGAGTTGTCACGGGTGTGTAATGGAGGGTGCGGCATGGTCTTTCTGTCAACTGTACAAACCGATTTTGACCGGTTGAGTTGATAATATGAGACTAGGCATTGAAAGCGTGCAGTTGATAAATGGTCGGGATGGCAGACACTGCGCCCTTTATGCCTCCAAGCTTCTTGACAAATTTGATAGGGCCTAGAGTCTTTCAGAGGCTTTCCTTGTCTTTGGAAAGCGAAGTCATGTGAATATAGAGAAAAATATAAGCGGGAGGAGGCATTACAGGAGCTACTGAGAAAGACGCGAGAGTAGATACCCGAGGCAGATTTAGCGTTTCTGACAGCGAGAGTTACTTCGTTGAAACAAAGTTTCCGTAGGGCAATTAGGAAAGTTAAAGAGTCCAAAAGTAAAACGGGTTCGTCTCAAAAAAGTGTCCATGTACCAAAATTGTGATACTTCTGTCTTCTTTCATTTCTCACCAAACAAGAGGAAATACGAAACTCGAAATCCAACATTGATATTCGAGTCACTGAAAAGATAACACCCGATGCGAGGAAAGTCAACTACTGGAATCACAGATAATAATAATTTGTTGCATTTATAGTATTTATTCAATTGATTCTAACAAAGATATAAAAATTCATTACATATGGTTCTATATTGTTCATTTTATATTGAGGATACCATTCGGTGCTGCCAGGCAACTTTTCTCCGCACATTGAAGTAACTCACGTAATCCAATCTGTTCTGCTTTTTAACTAATTTCCATATTCCACATCTGGCATTCGCAGAAAATTATGAGAGAATTTTTCACTTATGCCTTTGAGCATGTTTAAAATATTCATATACGGCCACTTGTACCTTTCTCGTAACCAGTCCTTACACCACGTACTCCTTTTCGTACTCAACCCGTCAAGCACAATAACAACTGCCGTAAGTTTGACAACGCTAGTAGTATGAGCTATGTATGTTCTAAGCCACCTCGTTAGCATTTTTTGTGCTGAGTCAGCTCCGGAGGTCATTGACCCCGGATAAAGGCCAATGACCACGGCCACGTGCTATTGTTTACAAATAAAACCACTTGCTTTAGACAGCTGTCACCCTGACAGACCTTAACCTCACTTTTTGAACAACAGAACGTCGCCAACCAAACTGCTGCCATCTTGACAAGTCCTAACCTAACTTCTGCCATCTTAACCTCGTGGGCGTGGAATTTGAATAAGTGACAGCTGTCAAGATGATAGCTGCCATCTTGAAGGACCTAACATTACTTTTTTAGCCACGTGGGCGCGGAGTTTTTAACAAGTGAACGTGGCTAACCTCACTGCTGCCATCCTAACAGGTCCTAAAGTCAGTGCTGCCATCTTAGCACGTGGGCGCGGAAACTGAATAAGTGACAGCTGACAAGATGACAGCTGCCAACTTGACAGGATTCAACCTTACTCTTTCGGCCACGTGGGCACATACTTTTAACAAGTGAGCGTGGCCAACCTTACTGCTGCTGTCTTGACAGGTTCTAACCACGTGCACTTGTTTGGCACGGATTTTGAAAAACTGTGCATGGCTAACCTCGCTGCTGTTTTCTTGACAGGTTGACGCGGAATTTTGAACAAGTGAACGTGGCTAACCTCACTGCTGCCATCTCCACAGGTCTTAACCTCGTGCACTTGTTTTGGCGCGGATTTTTGTACGACCCTAACCTCACAGCTGTCATCTTGACGGGATTTAGCCACATCCTTTGACAAGCGGAATTTTCAACGACCGTAACCTCACTGCTGTTATCTTGACGGGACTTAGCCACGTGCAGGCGCGGAATTTTCGAAACGAGCCCTAACCTTACTGCTGTTACCTTGACGGGACATAGCAATGTGCGACATCATCTTAGAGGGGGCTAACCTCAGAGGATCTTAGTTTTAAGGCTAGCTGCCCTTTTCGACACCATCTTGGAGGGGCAGCAATCTTGGAGCGGTCTAGGGAATATAGTTTTATGGCTAACTGCTCTTCGCAACATGCTACTTCCCGACACCATCACAAAGGGGCCTAACCTCAGAGGATCATAGTTTTAAGGCTAGCTACCCTTCTCGACATGCTCCGATGCCCTCCTACGTTAGATGGCCCTCCCCTTACTATTTTTTGAGGAAGCCTGACTAAACCGTCGCTAAGGCTTTACGTTTTTTTTGCTAGGGGCTTTACGTCGCACCGACACAGAAAACAGAAAAATACGTGTTTCATTATTTTTAAAGGAGATCCCGAATACCAGTTTTCATGTCTGTTCGTCTGTAACACCTTCAGTTTTTGAGATAAATGTATACTCATAAGAGTAATTCTACTTCTTCTTCTTCTTCTTCTTCTTCTTCTTCTTCTTCTTCTTCTTCTTAATCACTTCTTGCCACCCGTCTCCCGCCTTAAGTGGACTTTTGGAAAACAAAAAGTACGCGTTTCTTTATTTTGAAAGGAATTTAAAAATACCAACTTTCAAGTCTGAAACAGCTTCAGTTTTTAAGACAAAGTATCCTCATAAACACATTTCAACTCCTTATGTACTTATTTTCAACCCTACACCCCTTACGCCGATTTTCCGAAAAAATGCGTATTTCTTTATTTTCAAAGGAGATTCCAAATACTAATTTTCACGTCCGTAACCTTCAGTTTTTTTTAGATATGAGTATCCTCATAAAAGTAATTCAACTCCTTTTTTCACCCCCACCCTTCCTACCCGTTAACTTGATTCCTCCCTCCCAAAAAGTGTGTGTTTCTTTATTTTTAAAGGAGATTCTAAATACCAATTTTGACGTCTTTAACATCTTTAGTTTTTGAGATATAAGTATCCTCATACAAAGGATTCAACATATTTTCAGCTCATTCACCCCCCTTAAGTGGATTTTCCGAAGACAAGAGAACACGTGCTTCCTTACTTTGAAAGAAGATTCCAAATACAAATATTCATGTCTCTAACATCTACCGTTTCTGAGATATAACTAACCTCATAAAGTGAATTCAACTCCTATTTCACCCCAGCCCGTTAAGTTGATTCCCCCTCCGAAAATGCGTGTTTATTTTTAAGGTGATTCCAAATACAAATCTTCACATGTGTAACCTTAAGTTTTGAGATACAAGTTTCTCCATAAAAAGAAATAATATTTTTTCATTTCCTTTCACCCTCCCTCTTAAGTGAATTTTCCGAAAACCAAAAACTTGCTCTTTTAACATCTTCAGTTTTGAGATATATGTATCCTCATAAAAGGAAATTAAACACCATTTTCACCCCCCCTGCCCCCAGATTGATTTCCCCCGCAAAATGCGTGCTTCTTAATTTTAAAGGAGATTCCAAATAGTAATTTTTCACGTCCGTAAAATCTTTAGTCATACAAACCATTCAACTAATTTTGCAATTTAATTCATTCGATCCCTTAAGTGGATTTTTAAGACAAAAGATTACGTGTTTCTTTACTTTGAAAGGTAATTCCAGATACAAATTTTCATGTCTGTAACATCTTCATTTTTTGAGATATAAGTATCCTCATGAAATAATTCAACTCCTTTTTCACTCCACCCCCACTCGTTAAGTTGGTTTCGCCCCAGACAAAAATGCGTGTTTTTTAAAGGAGATTACAAATACCAATTTCCACGTCTGTAATCTTCAGTGTTTAGATATAAGTTAGATATAACAGTACCCGTTTCTTTCAAAGATCTTCCAAACACCAATTTTCACGACTGTAACATCTTCAGTTTTTGAGATATATGCGTCCTCGTAAAAGGAATTCATCTCCGTTTCCATCCCCCGACTACCAAGTTGATTCCCCCAACAAATGCGCGTTTCTTTACTTTTAAAGGAGATTCCAAATACCAGTTTTCACGTTTGTAACATCTTTAAATTTTTTGGTATATATATTGTAACAGTAAATGTTATTATGTCGGCTAGCAATGCATGAGACTTTTTACAGGGTGTGTTCGGTCTCTATCTGAATCGTTACAGAAGAGAGAGTAGCAAGAAATAAGTATAATGGGGTTTTCTATGTTTGTTGAAGAGTTTATTCATGAAGTAAAGGTCAAAATTCAACATCACCTCATTACAGTGGTTACAATAAGTTTCTCTTCTTGGGTTGGGTTGGAAGTGGTACACTGCGGGTTCGCAATGTTCATGTTCTGTGAAGGTTTGGAATATCTCGAATTTCAGGAAGTTCTCAAATTTCTGGAATATCTCGAATTGCTAGAAGTACTCGATGATTTAGGAGCCCTTGTAGAAATGGAAACGACACTGCACTAGTATTCGAACGAACTCGTAAGGTATTCAATCTCTGCACGAAGTTATTATTATTAACGACGATTTCAAACAGATCACAGATAACGATATAGACTGTCCCTAAAGTCTGATCGAACTTGATGATTATGATATAATGTCACTGACGTCGAAGTTAACACAGTGAATAAAATAAGAAATCAAATTGAACTCGTAATGTTAACTGAGATTGAATCTCTGATGTATCAGCCACTTAAGAAAGAAAATAAACAGGTCACTCTATCACAGTGAAATATGAATAATATTGGCTGAATAATAACGCAGAAAATGAAATATTTCACTTGTTATCACTTTCAAGTTCGCACAGTTCTATTTCGAATTGATCCTTGAAATAAACTGTAACTAATGAATCGTATTCTGTGAATTTAGTTCTGTTCACAATTAAATAATGTTGAAATGAAAACACTGTTTGTTCAGGAACTGTCCTGAGTTCGACACAAGTCCTGTCCTGCGACGTAATAAATGCCTTTGCACGTTGATTACACCAGTTTATTTAATCGAAGATTGAGACTAAATTCTACCAAGAATTTGATCATTTGGAAAAGATCTAAGTTCGTTGGCACTGTTAAACTCAATTAACTATGTCAGTAACTTGGTAAAGTAAACGTACAGTTCGAAGAAATATTCTATCACGTTGGTAAATTTAAATACTTAATTATTTACAGTTTGATATTCCACTATCAGGAAAGTTCTAACACTTGTTAAATTTACATTCTGAATTATGTACAAGAAGATATTTCAGTGTCAGAAAAGTTTTATCACTTTTAGAATTCGAATACTGGGTTATGTTAAATCATTTCGTCAAGAACATGTACAGTTTGATGTTTCACTGTCATACAAATTCTATCACCTAATGAAATTCAAACATCAAATTGTGTTCAAATGCTTGGTAAATTAGAATCGTACTCATGAGAAAAAATATAAGTTTGAACCATAGTTCACGTAAATAATTAATCATTTGAAATGTACACGTCTTGTATTGGATCTTTTATTATCACACGCAACACGATGCTGAAATATTCTAAGTTTGATCGAAGCGTCGCAGAGTTAGAGTTCCACAACGCGGACTTAAACTTTCGTCGAGGTCGAACTGGAGACTTACATTACGGCGGCGGAGAATGACCAGCAGCCCACCGACTGGCCTCGACTGTGGCACAAATTAGACTGATTTAACATGCGAAATGCCTGCCTTTTTATTCAGGATCTCGGAGAATTGAGACCATTTTATCTCATTCAATATCTCTCTTAATATTTGACATATTTCTTCCAAATTCGGGGATAATGATCACAAAAATTTGGGCTACACGATGATGTAGGTCATTTTCCCGTACGTTAATCCAGTAAAACGATATTGACGATAGAATGTTTAGAATTTTCTATCGGCTGACGTAACTTGGCCTTGAACGTGTTTCTCAGGTCGTGACGTCACAACTCCACTTCGCCCTCAGCTGGTTTGCTTGCAGACTGCCAGATATGATCGCTTGGGGCGGAATATAACTTTATACATCGGGGACTTTATCTCGGACCATCATTCCTGGTACAACATATCTATATATATAAAGTAGCTTGTCCTGACTGACTGACTGACTGACTGATTCATCATCGCCGAGCCAAAACTACTGGACATAAAGAAATGAAATTTTGGGGATATATTCATATTAAGATGTAGGTGCTCGCTAAGAGAGGATTTTTTGATATTCCGTCGCTAAGGGGGTGAAAAGGGGGGTGAAATTTTAAAAAGAGTGTATCTATATCTCAAAACTTTAAAAGTTTACAGATGTAAAAATTGGTATTTAGAATCTTCTTTTAAAATAAGGATACACGTATTTTTTTGTTTTCTGAAAACTCCAATAGGAGGGGTGAAAAAGGGTGAAAATGGGGAAAAATGGGTTGAATGCCTTCAATCAGGATACCGGTACTTATATCTCAGAAACTGAAGATATTACAGACCTGAAAATTGGTACTTTTGATCTCTTTTAAAAATAAAGAAACACGTATTTTTTGTTTTTGGAAAATCCAATTAATGGGAGGGTGAAAAGGGGGTGAATTTTTAAAATGAGTGAATCTGTATCTCCAAACTTTTAAAGTTTGCAGATGTAAAAATTGGTATTTAGAATCTTCATTAAAAATAAAGAAACACGTATTTTTTTTGTTTTCGGAAAATCGCAATAGGAGGAGTGAAAAGGGGTGGAAAAAGGGTTGAATGCCTTTAATGAGGCTACTTATATCTCAGAAACTGAAGATATTACAGAGCTGAAAATCGGTGTTTGGGATCTCCTTTAAAAATAAAGAAACACGTATTTTTTGTTTCTGGAAAATCCAATTAAGGGAGGGGGTGAAAAGGGGGTAATATTTTAAAATGAGTGTATCTATATCTGAAAACTTTTAAAGGTTATAGATGTGAAAATTGGTATTTAGAATCTCCTTTAAAAATAAAGAAACACGTATATTTTGTTTTCGGAAAATCCTAATAAGAAGGGAAGAAAAGGTTGAAGAAGGGGTCGAATGCTTTTCATGAGTCTACTTATATTTCAGAACCAGAATATATTACAGACTTGAAAATTGGTATTTAGGATCTACTTTAAAAGTAAGGAAACACGTATTTTTTCGTTTTTGGAAAATCCTAATATTGGGGGTGAAAAGGGGGGGTGAATTTTTTAAAATGAGTGTGTCTACATCTTAAAACTTTAAAATTTACAGATGTAAAAATTGGTAGTTAGAATCTCCTCTAAAAATAAAGGAACACATATTTTTTTGTTTCCTATAAATCCCAATAGGAGGGGGTGTAAAAGGGGGGAAAATGGGTTGAATGCCTTTAATGAGGATACATTTATCTCAGAAACGAAAGATATTACAGAACTGAAAATTTGTATATGGGATCTCCTTTAAAAATAAAGAAATACGTATTTTTTAGTTTTTGGAAAATCCAATTAATGGCGGTTAAACAGGAGTGACAAATTGGGGTGAATTTTTTGAAAGACTATATCTACAGAATATCTTGGAATCGTAAAATGTTACAGACGTAAAAAGTGGGTGTTTGAAATCTCCTGTAAATATAAAGAAACATAGGTGATTTGTTTTTGGAAACTCCACTTAAGGGGAACTCAAAAGGGGTGAAATTTTGAAATGAGAATGTTTACAGTATATCTAAAAAACTTAACATGTTACAGAAGTGAAAAATGGTATTTTTTATCTCTATTAAACATAAAGAAACGTGTATTTTTAGTTTTCGGAAATATCACCTGGGTGGAGGGTGAGGGTAAAAGTGACTGAAAATGGTGTTGAATTCTTTTAATTAGGCTTCTGATATATCAAAAATGCAGATTTTACAGACGTGAAATTTGATATTTTCAATCTGCTTTAAAAGTAAAAGTACACCTATTCTCTAAAAATCCAATGAAGCGGGGGGGGGGGGGGTGTGAAAGAATTGAATAATTAATTGGCTTAATTGTATGAGAATACATACATCTAATAAAAACTAAAGTTATTACAGATGTGAAAATTCGTATTTGGATCTCCTTTAAAAACAAAGAAAAACGCGTTTTGGGCGGGAAACCATCTTGGAGGGCGGGAGTGTAAAGGAGTTGAATTCCTTTCATGAGGACACATAAATCAAAAACTGAAGAAGTTAGAGTCGTGATAATTGGTATTTAGAAGATCCTTTACTATTAAAGAAACAAGTATTTTTTTTTTTCGGGAAAGTTCACTTGGGGGGGGGGGGGAGTAGTGTGAAATGAAGTGAAAAAAGTAAATTACTTTTATGGGGATACTTATATCTCAAAACTGAAGGTAATAGATGTGAACATTGGTGTTTGGAATCTCCCTTAAACATAAAGAAACAAGCCTTCTTTTAATTTTTTTTTTGGGGGGGGGGGGGGGTGGCGGTAAATAAACTTAACGGCGGTGGGGTGTAGAAGGAGGTGAGACTAATTGATTTTACTGTTATTAATGTACTTATAAGGATCCTCCGTTGCTCAGGCGGCACCGCTCCGGCCTCTCAAAGCTGGGTTCCGTGGTTCAAATCCCGGTCACTCCATGTAACATTCGTGCTGGACAAAACGGAGGCGGGATAGGTTTTTCTCCGGATACTCCGGTTTTCCCTGTCATCAGCCATTCCAGCAACACATAATAATAATAATAATAATAATAATAATAATAATAATAATGTTCCGGACCGTCGTCAAATGTGCGGACCGCGCTGGCAACGGCTCCTGGACGGGTAATGACTAAGAATGCAGTTCGGCCGCGGGTTCAGTGCCGCCAAATCACCCAATATGACACCACGCCGGATCTCCTGGAGGATTTTATCCATATTAAAATTATTAACGGAAAAGATGGCAAAGATTTACGGACCCAACTGACCAGGAGGAATACCTGAGGGAAGTACGAAATCGATTGTTGGAAAGGAATATTGAAAAATTGGAGGTAACGTGCTGTAAAATAATAGAAAACGACTCAGATCGGGAATTTTGGAGGATTCTCGCAGAAAACGAGTCAGATCGCGAATTTCGGCGGATTATATATCTAAAACAATAAGCATTCAATTATAAATTTCAGTATAATACCGTAGCGAAGCACGGGTATCTTGCTAGTATATATATATATACATTCTCATACAAATAATTGAACTACTTTTTCAATTCTTTCAGTCCCCCCCCCCGTTCATGGATTTTTTCCGAAAACCAAAGAATACGTGTTTCTTTATTTTTAAAGGAGATTCCAAGTACCAGTTTTCACGTCTGCAACATGTTAAGTTCTTTTTTCACCCCCTTTTCAGTTCCCCTTAAGTGGAAATTCCGAAAAAAATGCGTTTCTTTACTTTTACTTTTACTTTTACAGGAAATTCCAAATATCAGATTTAAAATCTGTAATATATTAGGTGTCTGAGATAATTTGCAGATATAGCCTTTTTAAAATTCACCCCGTTCCTCACTCATGTTCATCACCTATTAATCGAATTATTCAAAAACACAAAAAATCGTGTTTCTTTGTTTACAAAGGAGATCCCAAACACCAATTTTCATGTCTGTAACATCTTCAGTTTTTGAGATATAAGTCTCCTCATAAAATATGTTCAACCGCTTTTCCCCCCTTCTTCATCCTCCTTAATGGGATTTTTCGAAAACAAAAAATACGTGTTTCTTTATTTTTAAAGGAGATACCAATTACCAATTTTTAAGTCTGTTAACTTTTAGTTTTTGAGATATAGATAGGGGCTGCCTTGCCGAGGCGGTAAAGGCGTGTTCGGTTCGCACGGAAGGACGTGGGTTCCGGAGGTGCATATGGCCCTGAGGTTCACTCTGCCTACACCAAAAATGAGTACCAGGTTAATTCCTGGGGATAAAGGCGGCCGGGCGTAGAGCTAACCACTCTACCCATCACGTGCCGAGGTTAACAATGGTGGAAGCCTTTACCTTCCACTCCTCCAAGGGCCTTCATGGGCTGTACGGAGGTGACTTTGCTTTTGCTTGAGATATAGATATCGTAATTTTTAAAAATTCAACCCTCTTGTCACCTCCTTAGCGACAAATATCCAAAAATCTTCCCTTAGCCAGCACCTACGTGTTAATATGAATTGATTCCCAAAATTTCATTTCTTTATGCCCAGTAGTTTTGGCTCTGCGATGATGAGTCAGTCAGTCAGTCAGTCAGTCAGGACAAGTTTATATATATAGATTTGTCAATGAGATAAGTGTTCGATTCCATGTGCTGAATGTATTTGATGATTTTTTGTTCTAACGCAAAACAGGGAGAACAGAGGTTGAATCCATAATTTTTTATGCTGTCACGGTGACGAAATCAGAGAGGTCAGAGTTCGAATCTGTAAATGTAATCCAGATTTATCTGTTGCATGTGTTAGAGAATTTCTTTTCTAATCTAACATTCAACAGATAGATTAGTGTTCGAATCCAACACAGTAACAGAAATGGATTATTTATAGTACTGATGTGTTTATGTCATAAAGTTAATATTTTGAATCATGTGTAGACAGCACACGGAACATAGAGTGAGGTATATTTATTCTAGCATTAATGACAGTGATCCGGGTTCGATTCCATGTGTTGTATATATTTAAGATGTTTTATTCTAACACAGAACAGAGAGAACAGGGTTTGAATACATGGTTTTTAATTCTGTCACGGTAACTAAATCAGAGAGAACAGAGTTCGCAGCTATATCTGTAATAAAGAATTTTTCTGTTGCATATGTTTGATTTTTTATTTGAACAGAGAGTTCGAATCCATGAATTTGTATTCTGTTTGCATCATAAAGTTGATGTTATATTCAGAAAATAAGGGGAGAGGTAGTTTTATTCCATGCAATAATCATCTGTTTGCATGTCAGTTTCTCTTGTTTTTTTTTATCAAAAAGTTACCGCGCCCTCCGCCTATCATATATTTATAATTAAGGTACGTTTTTTCCTGTTCAGAACATAATGGGAATTTATGCTGACTATTCAAATCTTTACTGTAATATAGCAACAGACTTTATATGTTCTAAACACACACAGATATGTTGCTCATGGTAGAGTGCACAGCATTTCCGGTCCTCTGTAACATGATTGAATAACAACATGTTTTATCTTGTTCAGGAGGGGAGGTCACGCGTCAGATGGAGACGTAAAGCCTTAGCGACGGTGTACTTAAGCTTCCCCGAAAAATATTAGAGAGTGAAGGCCATCTAGCGTAGGAGGGGCATCGGAGCATGTCGAGAGTTGTAGCCAGCCTTAGAACTATGATCCTCTGAGGTTAGGCCCCTCTGTGATGGTGTCAGGAAGGAGCATGTTGAGAAGGGTAGCTAGCCATAAAACTATAATCCTTAGACCGCTCCAAGATGGTTGCCTCTCCAAGATGGTGTCGAGAAGGGCAGCTAGCCTTAAAACTAGGATCCTCTGAGGTTAGGCCCCTCTAAGGTGGTGTCGCACATTGCTAAGTCCCGTCAAGATAACAGCAGTAAGGTTAGGGTTCGTTTTGAAAATTCCGCGCCTAAACGTGACTAATTCCCGTCAAGATAACAGCAGTGAGGTTAGGATCTTTCAAAATTCCGCTTGTCAAAAGTACGTGGCTAAGTACCGTCAAGATGACAGCTGTGAGGTTCGAGTCGTTCAAAATTCCGCGCCAAAACAAGTGGACGAGGTTAAGACCTGTGGAGATGGCAGCAGTGAGGTTAGCCACGTTCACTTGTTCAAAATTCCGCGCCGACCTGTCAAGATAACAGCAGTAAGGTTAAGCATGCACACGTTTTCAAAATCCGTGCCAAACAAGCGCATGAGGTTAGGACCTGTCAAAGTATCGTCTGTAAGGTCAGCCACGCCAAATACTTTATTACACCAATACCGGACAGTTCTATCTCAACAGCATTGAGTGGAGTGCGAACAGCGACGGTGGTGACATCTAGCGTGTTGGTGTGAACTGCATACTTGTCTATGCTACAGTTGATTGGAATGCACTACACTCATTGGAAATATTTTTGTCAAAATAATTGAATAATAAAATAATTAAGAATGAAATTTTAAATATGAAATGTCTCCATAAACTTCCAAACGAGCATTGTGCTAGCCGTGCCTTACGCTATGTCTTAAAAGTTATAAAGCAGAATTTGTTTGAGGATCCACCCAGCCTCTGGGAGGAATATTTAACCACTACTCTCTCCTCTTCTTTCTAGCCTTTCCCCAATTACCTGTCGCAGGACTTTGTATGGACCTAGCCTAGTTTTGCGGCCGGATGCTTTTCCTAACACCAACCCTATGTGGAGATATATATATTCACTATTGCGTGTTTCTGTGGTTGTTCCTCGTGTGACGTGTTGTATATACTTGAAGATGCGTATGAACACGAACACAAACCCGTAGCCCCCGATCTACAGGAATTAACGGACTAAAATCTCCGACTCAGCCGGGAATCGTACCACGGCCCTCTGAACCGAAGGCCAGTACGCTGACCATTCCGTGATGGTGGTTATTTTAAGAGGAAGTACAACTGGCCAACCATCCTGTATTAACACTAATCAGATGAGAAATGGAAGAGGTCTACACTCCGAAGAATGATGGTATCTTAAAGGGGGGTGCACGAAGCGCTAACCATTCAGCCAAAGCGCCAGAGGGGGAAGATAACTTAACAACGTGCATGATTCGTTAAGATGTAGGGAAAGAGAAGCTGTAATTAAGGAACATGAGTTTTGGTCCATTATTTTGAATTCTTCTTCTTATGATTCCTCTTCTTCTTCGGTACGGCCAGTCTTCCCGAACTCTACAGGGGACCTCACCTCACGCAGCTATGTCACTTTTGCTCTACTTTGAATTTTCTGTTTTACCTCTGACGACAGAAATACATAAAATACTTATTGGGGTTACGTGAGTGAACTACGATGTTCCTGACAAGGAAGAAGTGGTCAGACTTTCCTAGTCTCTTTCACAAATTTATGCATGAAGAATTACCATACCCATGTATTAAATTAATTGGACTGGCGCTCAAGCCTATGCCAATAATACACTGAAATAATTTTCTTACGAAGTGGCTGAGTGGCTCAGACGTTTGATGCGATGGCCTTCTGATCCAATTTGGCAGGTTCGACCCTGGCTCAGTCCGGTGGTATTTGAAGGTGCTCAAATACGTCAGCCTCGTGTAGGTAGATCTAATGGCCATGTTAATGGATACCTGCAAGACTATACTCCGGCACCTCGGCGTCTCCCAAAACCGTGAAAGTACTTAGAGGGACGTAAAGAAAATTATTATTATTATTATTATTATTATTATTATTATTATTATTATTATTATTATTATTATTATTATTATTATTATTATTTTCTTACAGTAAAAAAGTGACTGGATTCGAAACTCATGGCCTTCACTTTTCAATTTCAATACTACCGCGATAACCATTACGCTACATGCCCACAAGTTTTCGATTGTGAAATTTATGGTACTGTTTAACAATGTGGACCCTCAAGTTTGAGTATACTAGAGTTCCGTATTTGTTAATATTATTGGTTTTACGTCACACTAACGTTTAAGTAGAGTGTTTGATTGGTTTTCTTAATATAAGGGGCATAGAATGTAACCTCAACACAGATGCGAGGTCATTGTTTTTTAATACTTGTGGCCGTTATCAGTTCCCATGCCCATTATTTTGCTGGGTAATTTTTTCAGAGCATAACACATTTTCCTTGGAATATAACTGCAATGTAAGATTATTTAGTGACAAACACCGATACATTTTAAAAAACAACACGGCAGCGCGCCAAGATTCATACAGATGGCAAATGTTATTGAAGAGCTGGTCACACCAAGCCATGTAGGAAGCAGTACTATCGACTTTCTCGCTGAAAACGGCAAGTTGTCTGGTATTGTCATATTAAAGTATTTGGCCACGTTCACTTGTTTAAATTCCGCGCCAAACAAGTGAATGTAGTTAGGACCTGTCAAGATAGCAGCAGTGAGGTTAGCCACGCTCACGTGTTAAATTTCCGCACCCACGTGGCCGAAAAAGTAAGGTTAGGACTTGTCAACATGGCAGCTGTCATCTTGACAGTTGTCGCTTATTCAAATTCCGCGGCCACATGGTTAAGATGGCAGCAGTGAGGTTAGCCACGATCACTTGTTCAAAATTCTGTGTCCACATGACCAAAATGTAAGGTTAGGATCTGTCAAGTTGGTAGCTGTCATCTGGACAGCTGTCACTTATTCAAATTCCGCGCCCACGTTGTAGAGATAACAGCAGTGAAGTTAGGACCTGTTAAGATGGTAGCAGTGAGGTTAGCCACGATCACTTGTTCAAAATTCTGCGTCCACATGGCCAAAATGTAAGGTTAGGATCTGTCAAGTTGGTAGCTGTCATCTGGACGGCTGTCACTTATTCAAATTCCGCGCCCACGTTGTAGAGATGACAGCAGTGAAGTTAGGACCTGTTAAGATGGTAGCAGTGAGGTTAGCCACGTTCACTTGTTCAAAATTCTGCGCCCACGTGGCCAAACATGTAAGGATAGGACCTGACAAGGTGGCAGCTGTCATCTTGACAGATGTCGCTTATTCAAATTTCGTGCCCACGTGGTTTTGATGGCAGCAGTGAGGTTAGGCACGTTCACTTCTTCAAAATTCTGCGCCCACGTGACCAAAATTGTAGGAATAGGACCTGTCAAGGTGGCAGCTGTCATCTTGACAGGTGTCACTTATTCCAATTCTGTGCTCACGTGGTTAAGTTGGCAGCAGTGAGGTTAGGACCTATCGAGATGGCAGCAGAGAGGTTAGCGACGTTCTCTTGTTCAAAAAGTGAGGTTAGAGTCTGGCAAGGTGATAGCTGATTTCTTGGCAGCTGTCAAAAGCACGTGGCTTTGTTTGTAAACGATAGCATGTAGCCGTGACGTCAAGGTCACGTGGCCTGTGCCAAAGAATTTTGGCCGGGGTCAATGACCTCGGGTGCTGACTCAGCACAAAAAATGCTGACGAGGTGGCTTAGGACATACATAGCTCATACTACTAAGGCTCATTACCACGACAAGAGTGAGACCGAGTGAGTTCTTCGTGCTGGATGAACGTATGTGTAGCGAAACACAAGCGAACTTGGTTCGCGAACCAAGTTCAGGAACCAAGTTCGCCGAACCATGCTCGTATGTGTATAGGGAGATTTTTAAGGCTCATATGTAAAAGTAATAGGCATCTTTATGTCTTTGGAGTGTACAGACCGGAAAAGGGTTGCGCTGACCCGGAATTATTTGATAAGGTAATGTGCTATTTGGGAAACGATATGGGAAGGAACATGATTTTAGCGGGTGATCTCAATTTACCAATAGTCAATTGGAAAGTTAATGAGAACGACAGGAAGTATGACCAACAACTGGCAATTCAGTTAATATGGGCAGACAGCTGATTCAGAAAGTGTTCGAACCAACTAGACTGAGGGAAGAATATTCAGGACATGGTGCTCGTAAAACCAGAAGAGCTGTATAGAGACTGAAGTAATTGATGGTATTAGTGATCACAAAGCTGTTTCTGTCATAGTTAAAATTAAATGTGATTGAAACGCAGGTCTTAAAATTAGGACTGTTAGTCAGTACCATATGGATGATAAAACAGGCATAAGGGAGTTTAAAAAAAGTAACTATGGTAGGTGGAAAAGTGTAAATAAAAATGTAAACATACTCTGAGATGGGTTAAAAGTAACTGTTGGAGAATGTCAAAACAGGGTTGTACCTTTAAAGCTGGTAAGGGATCTTAAAGACATTCTATATTATAACACAGAAGTGAAGAGACTAAGAAGGAGGTGCAGATTGGAAAGAAATAGAGTTAAAATGGCTGCGAAAATAAGGATAAATTGAAGGAACTTATCAGAAAATTGAATCTAGCAAAGAAGTCAGCTAAAGATAAAATGATGGCAAGCATAATTGGCATTCATACAAATTTTAGTGAAAATGGAAGGGTATGTATAGGTACTTTAAGACAGAAACTGGTTCCAAGAAGGACGTTCAAGGAATCATTAATGAACAAGAGGAGTGTGTATGCGAGGATCTTCAAAAGGCATTCAGTTAGCAGTATATAAAGGTTGTTGGTACAAAGATAATGTCCAGATAGAGGATGTGAATAATACTAAAGAAGTATTAAAATTTACATATGATAACAACGACACTTAAAATAAGATACAAAATTTGAAAACTAGAAAATCAGCAGGATTTGATAAGATTTCTGGGGATGTACTAAGGACAGTGGGTTGGGATACGGTACCATATCTGAAATACTTATTTGATTATTGTTTGCATGAAGTATCTATACCAAATTAATGGAGAGTTGCTTCCGTAGCTCCTGTGGTGAAAGACATAAAGCTGAAAATTACAGGCCAGTCGGTTTGCATGCAATGTATGCAAGATTTGGGAAAGCATTCTTTCGGATATTATTGGACATGTTTTCAAAATTAATAACTGGTTCGATAGAAGGCACTTCGTGTATAGAAAAGTTTATTGCACTGAAGCTCAACTTGTAGGATTCCAGCAAGATATAGCAGATAACTTGGATTCAGGAGGTCAAGAGGACTGTGTCGAGGTTGACATGTCTAAGGCATTTGATAGGGTGAATCATGGGAGACTACTGGAAAAAATGTGTGCAATTGGACTAGACAAAAAAGTGACTGGATGGGTGGCTATACTCTATTTCTACAAAACAGAACTCAGAGAATTAAGAGTAGGCGAAGCTTTATCTGACCCTGTAATAATTAAGAGGGGAATTCCTCAAGGCAGTATTATATACCTTTATGTTTTTTACAAGTATAAATGATATGGGGAAAGAAGCGGGATCAAAGATAAGGCTTTTTGCGGATGATGTTATTCTGTGTAGAGTAATAAATCAGTTACAATTTTGTGAGCAACTGCAAAATTACTTCGATAATATTGTGAGATGGATAGGGGGCAATGGTATGATAATGAACGGCGTTGAAAGTCAGGTTGTGAGTTTCAAAAAGAGGAAAAATCCTCTTAGTTTTAATTACTGTGTTGATGGGATAAAAGGTCCTTATGGGGATCATTGTAAGTACCAAGGTGTAAATACAAGGAAAGATCTTCATTGGGTTAATCACATAAATGGGATTGTAAATGAAGGATACGGATCTCTGCACATGGTTATGAGGGTATTTAGGTGTTGTAGTAAGGATGTAAAGGAGAGCGCATATAAGTCTCTGGTAAGACCCCAACTAGAGTATGATTCCAGTGTATGGGACCCTCACCAGGGTTAATTGTTTGAAGAACTTGAAAAAGTCCAAAGAAAAACAGCTCGATTTGTTCTGTGTGATTTCCGACAAAAGAATCTGACATTAGTGGACGAACAAGCTTGAGTGGTGTCGTTAAAAGCATGAAATAATGCAATATGAAGATAAAGTTGGAAATCAAGCATACAAATTGGGGCAAACATTCGTTTATTGGAAGGGGAGTTAGAGATTGGAATAACTTGCCAAGACAGATTTTCAGCAAATTTCCAATTGATTTGCAATCATTAAAGAAAAGGCTAGGAAAACAACAGATAGGGAAACTGTCACCTGGGCGACTGCCCTAAGTGCAGATCATTAGTGACTGATTGATTGAATGCCACACGCGTAAATGCTTCAAAATCCTCAAACATGTAAGAGAATGACTGAGAAAGCATAAAATAAGTTGATAAATTCCATAAAATGACCAAATAATGACATATACTTTAGAAAATTATATGAAGATAAAAATTACCTCATAAATTAGCATTTCTTCAATGTGAGAACTATGATCAGAATTATTGTACAAGTTAGCAATGTCCATTGTGAACAAATTAAAAGGTGGCGTGTCATCAAAATCCTAGCCCTGCTAATAACGCTAATGACGTGCGCTCAACATCATGAACTCCACTTTTAAATTAAACAAAATTCCGTACCCTTACCGCTAGCCGCTGCCTGACCGCGCACTCTGTCGCCGCCACTTGGGAGCAAAGCAATCATTTCCCCACACCACCTGCGCGGCAGCATCCGCCAAAGTGCTGGGTAACTTTACGCTACTTCTTCCTATAAACTGAATATGACTTGATGTAAATTTTAAACCTATTATTGTGTCATTAAGTCGTCATTTTAATCTTATGGTGTTATTATTATTATTATTATTATTATTATTATTATTATTATTATTATTATTATTATTATTATTATTATTGCTATTTCAATTTTCAATTAATTTTTTATGTAGAAGAAAGCAGTTCAGTTCTAGAAAGGACTTTGTTGGAACAAAAGAAGAGTATTGATTAATTTCCTCATTAATATTACTGTTACTTTTTTTTGCTAGGGGCTTTACGTCGCACCGACACAGACAGGTCTTATGGCGACGATGTGATAGGAAAGGCCTAGGAGTTGGAAGGAAGCGGCCGTGGCCTTAATTAAGGTACAGCCCCAGCATTTGCCTGGTGTGAAAATGGGAAACCACAGAAAACCATCTTCAGGGCTGCTGATAGTGGGATTCGAACCTACTATCTCCCGGATGCAAGCTCACAGCCGCGCGCCTCTACGCGCACGGCCAACTTGCCCGAATATTACTGTTATTATGCCCTTACGAGCTTGTTTCAAATGAATGGAGAATGAAAATCAAACTGGTTCACAAATGATCCTAAGATACATTCTCAGATACTATATATATGTTGCTGTTTCAATCATTGCCGTCGCAGATGTCATGAGTTAGAATATTAAATTACCTTTCATGTGACTTGGTCCAATTTAACGATACCTGACTGCCCTGAAGAACTTAAACGCTGGAAAGAAGGCTGGAACTTTTCAGGTCAATGAAAGGACGGTGCACACTGAAAGAAAAGGCCGTAAGTATTCAGTGAAATTGTTATTAATGAGACAAATTTCAAAAACCGTAGTTGCATCCATGCGTGAACATTGTTCGAAGGAAAAAGAGCTACTGTGGAATTGCTGCCGGGCATTTGTAATAGAAGGCTTGTTCTTCTTTTTCCTAATCTGTTTACTCTCCAGGGTTGGTTTTCCCTCGGACTCAGCGAGGGATCACACCTCTACCGCCTCAAGGGCAGTGTCCTGGAGCGTGAGACATGATAACTGAGAAGAGAAGTGTGTTGAAATCTCATTTCCATCGTTTCTCATTGCTACATCAAGTGAATGTCGTGATGATTATTTAGGTGCAGGTCACGGTGCTTTCTTCAAATATATTACCAATATTCTCCTTCGATGAGTAGTCTTTGAATGGTATGCGTCGCGACGTTCAGTTAAGAGAGCCCCGTGTTCGATTCTCGGCCGTTTCGAGGATTTGCAGTGTGTTAACCCAGCTGGCTCAGGGGCTGAGAGTTTTTGTTTGCCTCTACAATTCTCTTCATAAATATAGGCCTACACACAAAAAACCACACTACCAACTAAAAGAGAAGCACGGAATAGCGAATAGATCCCTGCACATAGGGTTGGCGTCAGGATGGGTGACCATAAAACAAGGCCAGGTCCACATGTTGAACACAGTTCGCAGCCATGACCTCTTCAAGGTATGGAAGAAGAGAAAGATAAAACAGGGCCAGATCCATATGTTGAGAACACAGTTCGCAGCCATGATCTCTTCAAGGCCTGGAAGAAGAGGAAGATAAAACAGGGCTAGGTCCACATGTCGGACACAGTTCGCAACCATGACCTCTTCAAGAAATGGAAGAAGAGGAAAATAAAACAGGGCCAGGTCCACATGTTGAACGCAGTTCGCAGCCATGACCTCTTCAAGGCATGGAGGAAGAGGAAGATAAAACAGGGCCAGTTCCACATGTTGAACACAGTTCGCAGCCATGACCTCTTCAAGGCATGGACGAAGAAGAAGAAGAGTGTCATGAGAACGGTACAAATATGACGAACTTGTAATCAAGACGGGCTTCACACGTTCTTATGACGTGAGAATGTTGATCACGATATCCTATATTCATAAAATAGAGTAATAATATAATGATGGTGATTTTAAGACACATTGGCTAATTTAGTCCCCCTAAGGACCAGTGGTAGAGTGCCGGCCTCCTGTTCACGAGGTCGTAAGTTCGAACCCGTTAGAGCTAGTCGGATTTTTGAAGGACAGAAGAAAATCCACTCGCCAGTCAATGTCATATAATGTCGGCATGTAAACGCTCTCTGGTGACACATATCATGTTTATCGCACAAAATTAATTAAAATTATCGTCGCCATAAGACCTATCTGAGTCGGTGCGACGTAAAGCCACTTGTCATGAAACTCAGACATAGGTCGCCCAACAGAGATCCATTTCTCTGCTATTTACAAAAATAAAGTGGAACGTCGAAATTGACACAGAGGCATCCTAGGTGGCGTCACATCAAAATGCCTGCTCACGGTAGCTGAGACCATACGATTATTATTCTTATTACTATTATTATTATTATTATTATTATTATTATTATTATTATTATTATTATTATTAACTACTACGTTTCCAGAGACGCTGAGGTGCATGTATTTTGTCCCACAAGAGTTCCTTTACGTGCCGGCACATGTACTGAAACGAAATTGGCTTATTTGAAAACATGCAAATACTAACGGACTGGCCTGGATAGAACCCGCAAACGTGGGATTAGACAGCTAGCGCTCTACCGTCTGAGCTACTCAGCCTAGGCTACATACGTAAAGCGGGATACAACAACAACAACAACAACAACAACAACAACAACAACAACAACAACAACAACAACAAAAGTAACAAAAAATAACGACAGCTGAAATAAAATTTGTTGTGTTGTTTGAGTCATCAGTCCATAGACTAGTTTGATGCAGAACTCCATGCCACCCTATCCTGTGCTAACGTTTTCATTTCTACGTAACTATTGCATCCTACATCTGCTCTAATCTGCTTGTCATATTCATACCTTGGTGTACCCCTACCGTTCTTACAACCTACACTTCCTTCAAAAATCAACTGAACAAGTCCTGGGTGTTTTAAGATGTGTCCTGTCTTGTCATATTTAGCCAAATCAATCTCCTCTCGCCAATTCGATTCGTTATCTCTTCATTCGTGATTCGATTTATCCATCTCACCTTCGGCATTCATCTGTAACACCACATTTCAAAAGCTTCTATTCCCTTTCTTTCTGAGCTCGTTATTGTACGTGTTTCACTTCCATACAATGCCACGCTCCACGCGAAAGTCTTCAAAAACATCTTTCTAATTCCTACATCAATGATTGAATTAAGCAAATTCCTTTTCTTAAGAAAGCTCTTCCTTGCTTGTGCTAATCTGCATTTTATGTCCTCCTTACTTCTGCCATTGTTAGTTATTTTACTACCCAAGTAACAATATTCATCTACTTCCTTTAAGACTTCATTTCCTAATTTAATATTTCCTGCATCACCTGCCTTCGTTCGACTGCACTCCATTACTTTTGTTTTAGACTTATTTAGTTTCATCTTGTACTCCTTACCCAAGACTTCGTCCATACCATTCAGCAGCTTCTCGATATCTTCTGCAGTCTCAGATAAAATAACAATATCATCGGCAAATCTCAAGGTTTTGATTTCCTCTCTTTGGATTGTGATTCCCTCTCCAAATTGCTCTTTGATTTCCTTGACTTCCTGTTCTATATAAACATTAAAAAGGAGAGGGGACGAACTGCAGCCTTGTCTCACTCCTTTCTGGATTGCTGCTTCTTTTGCAAAGCCCTCGATTCTTATCACTGCTGACTGATTTTTATACAGATTGTAGATAATTCTTCGTTTTTGGTAACTGATCCCGATCACCTTAGAATCCTAAATAGCTTGGTCCAATCAACATTATCGATGCCTTTTCTAGATCTATGAATGCCATGTATGTGGGCTTGTCCTTCTTGATTGGATCCTCTAAGAGCAGACGTAAAGTCAGGATTGCTTCACGTGTTCCTACATTTCTTCTGAAGCCAAATTGATCTTCTCCCAAATCAGCTTCAAATTGTATTTCCATTCTTCTGTAAATAATACGTGTTAAAATTTTGCAGGCATGAGATACTAAACTAATGGTGCGGTAGTTTTCACACCTGTCAGCACCGGCTTACTTGGGAATAGGTAAAACAACATTCTGCCGAAAATCGGATGGGACATCTCCTGTCTCATACATCTTACACACTAAAAGGAATAATTTCCCATGCTGGTTTCTCCTAAGGCAGTCAGTAATTCAAAGGGAATGTCACCAATTCGAGGTGCCTTGTTCCTATTTAGGTCCCTCACAGCTCTGTCAAACTCTGACCTCAAAATTGGGTCTCCCATTTCATCAGCATCAACAGCCTCTTCTTGATCCAGGACCAAATTATCTACATCTTCACCTTGATACAACTGTTGGATATGTTCCTGCCATCTTTCTGCTTTGTCTTCTTTCCCTAGAAGTGGCTTTCCAATCTTCAATTTCTTCAGGTTCAGATGGCATTTCAGGACCAACAAGTTGTGGTCAGAGTCCACGTCAGCTCCTAGGAAGGTTTTTCAACCCAACACCTGGTTTCCGAATCTCTGCCTAATCATAATGAAGTCTATTTGATACCTTCCAGGGTCTCCAGGTCTCGTCCACGTATACAGCCGTCGTTTGTGGTGTTTGAACCAACTATTGGCAAGGATTACATTACGATCAGTACATAATTCAACCAGCCGACTTCCTCTTTCGTTCCTTCGTCCCAATCCGAATTCTCCTACCGCATTACCTTCTCTTCCTTGGCCTACCACTGCATTCCAGTCTCCCATTACAATTAGATTCTCGTCACCTTTTACATATTGTATTAAATCTTCTATCTCTTCATATGTTCTATCGATTTCCTCATCATCCGCTGAGCTAGTAGGCATATAGACCTGCACTATTGTGGTGGGCATTGGTTTGGTGTCTATCTTGACGACAATAATTCTTTCACTATGCTGGTCGTAGTAGCTTACCCGCTGACCTATTTTCTTATTCATTATTAAACCAACTCCTGCATTTCCCCTGTTCGATTTTGTGTTGATAATTCGGTAATCGCCTGACCAAAAAGTCCTGTTCTTCCTGCCAACGTACTTCACTTATACCAACTACATCTAACTTTAGTCTATCCATGTCCCTTTTCTGATTCTCTAATCTACCACGACTATTCAAACTTCTCACATTCCACGCTCCGACTCGCAGAATGTCAGTATCCATCTTCCTGACGATCGCCCCCTCTCGTGTAGTCCCCACCCGGAGATCCGAATGGGGGACTAGTTTACCTCCGGAATATTTTACCCGGGAGGAAGCCATCATCAGTACATCATTCATACAGAGAGAGCTGCATATCCTCGGGAGTTAGTTACGGCTGTAATTTCCCGTTGCTTTCAGCCGTTTAGCAGTATCAACACTGCTAAGCCATGTTGAGTATTATTACAAGGCCATATCAGCCAATCATCCAGACTGCCGCCCTTGCAACTTCCGAAAGGCTGCTACCCTCCTTTCGATGAACCATTCCTTAGTCTGGTCTCTCAGCAGATACCCATCCGATATGGTTGCACCTGCGGATCGGCTATCTGCTTCATTGGGGCACGCAAGCCTCCCCACCGCGGAAAGGTCACATGGTTCGCAGGGGAGGAAATCAAATTAATATGATGAAACAAACCATTTGCGTTCCGTGTTATTCATTTTCACTTGTCGTTTTTTCTTGATGGCTGCACTATTTTTGCCAGAGTAAACTGTAGCATCCACTCAAGTTTCAGGCTTATTTATGGCTGTGGAAGTGTGGAAGCTGTTGAGGTATGGGTGGTGCTGAGAAGTGGCACTCAGATCACGACTAGAGCATTTCGGTGGTAGAAAAGGTGCTGCCTATCGGGCCGGTTGTGCTGCAATAGCACATAGCGAGGAAAACGATGGCAAATTACCTCACTCCTCATCATGCTTTGCATGCCTCATTATGGCACCGCCGTCGGTTTTTGCGGTTCCATTATACACGGTTAACTTTGGTGGTCGTATTGTGGGATCCAATCAGCCTCCAGGATGAAGAAACAGACAGTCATGCACTTGATATGCAGTAGTTTATATAGCTATTTTCAACGTGGCAAAACACTCCTATACCGAGCTCGATAGCTGCAGTCGCTTAAGTGCGGCCAGTATCCAGTAATCGGGGGATGGTGGGTTCGAATCCCACTGTCGGCAGGCCTGAGGATGGTTTTCCGTGGTTTCCCATTTTCACAAAATGCAAATGCTGAGGCTGTACCTTAATTAAAGCCACGGCCGCTTCCTTCCCATTCCTGGGCTTTTCCAATCCCATCGTCGCCGTAAAACCTATCTGCGTCGGTGCAACGTAAAGCAAGTAGGAAAAAAAAAGAATCTTCTTTGCTGGCTTTGAACAGATCCACTGGTGTAGCCCAGACGAAGCAACTGCGGTGATTTCGAAATTGCTCCGCTCGGAGGTCCGATAATCGAATCACAACTAAACTTTTATGATAACTAACCTGTCTGTCGATTTCTCCTGATTTTCCCTTTTTACTCCTCTTCCTCGGACTTCTTTTAAAATCAACTTTAGTTCTTCTTCCTCTCCTTCCGCTTTTTCCACACCCTGGTGGGGTCACGAATGTCAACTGTGTCGCAAATAATGGACTAATAATAATAATGTTGTTTGCTTTACGTCCCACTAACTACTTTTACGGTTTTCGGTGATGCTGAGGTGCCGGAATTTAGTCCCGCAGGAGTTCTCCTACGTGCCAGTAAATCTACCGACACGAGGCTGTTGTATTTGAGCACCTTCAAATGCCACCGGACTGAGCTAGGATCGAACCTGCCAAGTTGGACTCAGAAGGCCAGCGCCTCAACACTCTGAGCCACTCATCCCGGCAAATAATGGACTTGGTCCAGTTTTACGATCGGATGCCCTTCCTCACGGCAGTCCTATGTTTGGGTATGTTTTTTGTATTGGTTTAACGCCGCACTAACACATCGAATGTTTTCGGCGATGCGACGATGGGAAAGGGCTAAGATTGGCAAGGTAGCGGCCGTGGTCTTAATTAAGATACAACAGCAGCATTTGACCGCTGTGAAAATGGAAAAATACGGAAAACCATGGAAAAACATTTTCAGGCTCCCAAGGATGGGATTCAAACCCACCATCTCCCTAATGCAAGCTCATAGCTACGCGATCCTAACCTCACGACCATTTCGCTCGGTCGAGGGATGTATTCACTGTTGTTTGTTCCTTTGGAGGTTGGTAGTGTAGTGTGTTGTATGTTTATGAAGAGGCGTATATTGAGACAAACAACAGCCCAAGCCCCCAAGTGAGAGTAATTAACCAGAGCGGCTAAAATGCCCGACCCTGCCGGGAATCGAACCCGGGAACCTCTACATCGAAGAATGCGACGCTGACCATCAGCCAAGAAGCCGGAGAGACACATGCGCACAAAATAAGTTCAAAATTTAAGGGCTGATAATCCTGTTGTTTTGCCCCTTAAATCAAGTTACCAGACATATTTCATAAACGTTAATGTGGCTGGTGACCACGACGTTTGTAGCCACTTACTGGTATATAGATGCGAACATCATCCTCAGTCAGATCTGATCACCGTGATTAAGGCTGATTTTCTCTACCAGGGTCACTCGTTTTCGTTTCAGTTAGTTACTTATTTGCCCTTATTAACCTCCATCTAACGTGTTCCAGAATATCACGTCAAGGAAATGTTAAACCGGGAGTCGAACCCGGATTCCCAGGTTACAAGTGTTACTCTAAACCAGTGAAGCGATCCACAAATAATTGTCTTGTCTTAAATCATATTTTAGCATGCCCGCAATAGATGTTCGACACATGTGTAAATGGCCTGCGGCATAATTGCTGTCGAGATCTGCAAGACTCCGCGACTCTCGTTCAGCCGTCGAATGAGAAGATTAAGCCTGGAGCTCTCCTTTGGCAGACGTAAGCTACGTGAGAGCAGCGAGTTTCTTAGTATATAAGGCATCTTGCCATTCCAATGTTCAATAACACTCACCGGAATATTCTATGGACAATTGGTAGATTACCATAACCGTAACGTAAATGTCGTCTCCTTACGAATTTATTAATCAACTAGCAAGATACCCGTGCTTCGCTACGATATTATACTGAAATTTAGTATTGAATGTTTAACGTTTTACATATAATCCTCCGAAATTCGCGATCTGACTCGTTTTCTGAGAGATTACGGCAAAGTTCATCCCATTTTTCCATCTTTCTTTCCAGAAATCGATTTCGTACTTCCCGGGCTAGGTTCAGGTATTCCACCCGGTCAGTTGAGTCCCTACATCTTTGCCATCTCTTCCTATAACCATTTTTGAGATGGATCAGATCCTTGAGGAGATCCGGCGTGGTGTCGTCTTGGGTGTCTTGACGATACTGAACCCGCGGCCGGACTGCATTCGTAGTCATTAACCGTCCAGGACCCGTTTCCAGCGCGGACCGCACATTTTGACGACGGTCCAGAACATTATTATTATTATTATTATTATTATTATTATTATTATTATTATTATTATTATTATTATTATTATTATTATTACTGATGTTCAGGATCCCACAGCAAGATGCAAGACTGCTACTTGGCGGTAAATTACATCTGCTGCCATTGTCATTGCTGACTATGTGACCAGCACCATTGTCACGCGTAGACAAGTGCGCGGGATTTCTGGCTATACGAATGATACACTTCCGTGCATTATTGACTTTATTATAGAGGTGAACATTTGCACCGTCAATGGCATTCCTATCGTTTATTTCAAATGTGTTTAAATTGTTATTTATATGCCAGGAAAGTCTACTGTAGACTAATCTAAGAACGTTCTCCAAAGGAAAAGATGGCTCTTGAAAACGAACCCAGGAAAGATTAAAATTGATCAGTTTATGATCAGAATAAGTACATTGAAAAACCACAGCCTGTTTCCAGTCATTCGACCGGGTCAAGAATGGAATGAATGAAGCCCCATCTAGCGGCGAAGATGGGAATTAAGTCGGCTGCTGAAGCTTGTCGCACTCCTCTGGGGCAATGACTAATCAAGACAAATGAAATGAAATTATATTGGAGAGTTTTGCTGGAATGAATGATGACAGGGAAAACCGGAGTAACAGGAGAAAAACTTGTCCCACCTCCGCTTGGTCCAGCACAAACCTCACTTGGAGAGACCGGAATTTAAACCACGGAACCCAGCGGTGAGAGGCCGGCGCGCTGCCACACTGAGCCACAGAGGCTCCTAATAAGTGCATTATGAACAGTGAAATAAATTGGTCTCATCCCCAGAAAAATAAGGCGTGTTTCTTTATGTTTAAAGGAGATTCCAAATACCAGTGTTCACGTCTGTTACTTTCAGTTTTGAGATGTAAGTATCCCCCATGAAATCATTCACTTTTGCACTTATTTTCACGATCTCCCCCCACCCCCTAAGTGAATATTCCCGCAAAAAGTACTTGTTTCTTTAATAGTAAAGGATTTTCTAAATAAAAATTATCACGACTCTAGCATCTTCATTTTTTGAGATATGTGTCCTCATAAAAGGAATTCAACTCCTTTTTCAGTCCCGCCCCCAAGGTGTTCCCCCCCAACGCGTTCTTTTGTTTTTAAAGGAGATCCAATACCAATTTTAACGTCTGTAACAACTTTAGCCTTTATTAGATGTAAGTATCCTCATACAATTAATTAAATTAATTTTTCAATTATTTCACCACTCCCCCCTTCATTGGATTTTCCGAGAATACATGTTTCTTTTCTTGTAAAGCAGATTCCAAACACCAAATTTCACGTCTGTAACATCTTCAGTTTTTGAGATATCAGTATACTAATTAAATTAATTCAACCCCATTTTCAGTCACTTTTAACCCCACCCCCACCCACCCAAGTGGTCTTTCCGAAAACAAAAAATACACGTTTCTTTATGTTAATAGAGATAAAAAATACCCTTTTTCACTTCTGTAACATGTTGGTTTTAGAGATATACTGTAGAAAATCTAACTTTAAAATTTCACCCCCTTTTTAGTTCCCTTTAAGTGGATTCTCTAGAAACAAATCCCGTACGTTTCTTTACATTTACAGGTGATTCCAAATACCAATATTTTACGTTTCTGAGATATAGTCTTTCAAAAAGTTCACCCCAATTTGTCCCTCCTCTTAAACCCCATTAATTGGATTTTCCAAAAACAAAAAAATACGTGTCTCTTTATTTTTAAAGGAGATCCCATATACCAATTTTCGGGTGTGTAATATCTTCATTTTCTGAGATATAAGTATTCTCATTAAAGGCATTCAATACATTTTTCACCATTTCACCCCTCATATTGGAATTTTCAAAAAATAAAAAAGTACGCGTTTCTTTATTTTTAGAGAAGATTCTAAATATCAATTTTTGCATCTGCACATTTTAAAGTTATGAGATATAGATAGACTCATTTTAAAAAGTCACCCCTCACCCCTATTTGGATTTTCCATACAATACCTTTCCTTTATTTTTAAAGAAGATCCCAAATACCAATTTTCACGTCTATAATATCTTCAGTTTCTGAGATATAAGTATCGTCATTAAAGGCATTCAACCTATTTTTCACTCCTTTTCACCCCTCCTATTGGGATTTTCCCTAAACGAAAAAATACGTGTTTCTTTATTTAAAAAGGAGATTCTAAATACCAATTTTTACATCTGTACACTTTTGAAGTTTCGAGGTATGAATACACTCATTTAAAAATTTCACCCCCTTTTCACCCCGCATGATTTGGATTTTCCAAAAACAAAAAATGCGTATTTCTCTATTTTTAAAGGAGTTCCCAATCATCAATTTTCAGGTCTGTAATATTTTCAGTTTCTGAAATATAAGTAGCCTCATTAAATACATTCGACCCTTTTTAACCCTTTTATACCCCTCCTATTGGGATTTTCCGAAAACAAAAAATATGTGTTTCTTTATATTTAAAGGAGATTCTAAATACTAATTTTTATATCTGTAAACTTTTAAAGTTTTGAGATATAGATACACTCATTTTAAAAATTCACCCCCCTTTTCACCGCCTTAGCGACGGAAATAAAAAAATCCTCCCTTAGCTAGCACCTACATTGTAATATAACTATATCTCCAAAATTTCATTTTTTTATGTCCAGTAGTTTTGGCTCGGCGATGATGAGTCAGTCAGTCAGTCAGTCAGTCAGTCAGTCAGTCAGTCAGTCAGTCAGTCAGTCAGTCAGTCAGTCAGGACATGTTCCTTTATATATATAGATAGGATATCAGAGTTACTTCCCATTCTAATTGATACGTATATCATAGAACAAAGAAGCCAGCTATAAACAAATGAATATTGCACCCATAATCGAATGGGCATAATAGATGCATAAATTAAATGATTGAAATTCGCATATGTGAACACTTCAGAAGGCAAGGAAAAGCTTGCAATTTTACAAAGCGCCACCAAGGAGCCGAACTGGCTGGAAATACATCCGTAGAGTACGCTTTAAGTCACGCACAGGAAGTAGCTGGCTAAGTGATCTCTCAAATAAAAGTTTATGATACCGCCGAAAGTGCAGACCTTCTATTGTATTTCTCACGGGAATCGGCACATTGGAATGTGCCCAACCCTAGTGTGTGACGCAGAAAGGAATAATACCTGTCACCCCTCGATAGAAAAGTGGTTGTACCCAAGCCGCGAGGCGCGGTGAGATCTCAACCAATCAGAAAATTACACAATTTGCCGCCTTATCCTAGCGGGAATCAGAATTCAGTTTTTCGCGATTTGGTGTCGGAAGTAGCATTGAAATACGGTGTCCTGATCTGCAAATAATATTTGAGGAATTATTCACGTAAAATGCATGGTTAATTATCTCTTAAATATTAAGTTTCAACTTTGTGTGGAAGAGTGGTTTCGTCCAGGAAGCAAACTGTCGTGGCGGGAAAACGCCATACGCCAACAGTAAATAGGTCGGATGACGCACTTCATTTTATAAAATAACCTACGATCATTTATGACAGCGCAGTTCAACACGTCAATCGGACCAAAAGTTGGAATATTTAGAATACATCTCCTGAACATTTGACCTATGGACAAGTGGTAAACGATCCAAGGTGCCGTAGTAATCCGCCACATCCCTTCCAGTGGAACTATTTTTGAGGTGGGGGTGCGAGTGTTTACAAAACCGATAGCAGCAGGGTGATGAGTGTTCAGTTTCACTTGAAATTTCAGTGTATATAGGTGGCTCTTCAGAAGGCGCTAAGAGACGGCTTTGGCATTCGAGTGAGTAAAGTCTTTAGTTAAGTGAATAAAGTCTTTAGTCAGAAAATGAACATTTAGGCAGAACTTTTATTCAACATCGGAGTATAGGAATATATATATAAAGGTGGATTATATATAAAAGCTATACATATTTCATTCCTCCAATTGACCCTATCTAATATTCTTATCCAGATTAATTCCTTAAACTCAGATTCTAACAGCTGTATTCTATCTTTTAAGTTGTTTTTGATAACCACTGAAATTCCGCCCGATATCCTTCCTCTATTGGATCTCCTTGATCCATATTGACTCCATACGATACACCCTTCTATCTTTAAGTTTTTCTTGTAATCAGCCCAAGTTTCTACAAGCCCAAGGATGTCCATTTCTTCCAGTAGCTCTTTAAAGTCTTCGTTACCTATTTTGCTCCATACTCCTTCAATGTTAACACATGATACCTTTAACTCTAGTTATGTTTTACTTCTATGTTCTAAACTTCCTGACTTACTTCTAGTTATTCTAGATCTTTCCACTTCCATTATAGTTCCCTCCGGAGACCAAATAACGTCCTTCTGAGATAGTTCTTCTGTGAGTTTTAATCTACTACCTGAACCCATCCCCTTCTTCTGAAAACGTCTTTTAGACTCACTGACCTACGCCTTGAAGTATCCTCAGCTCCTCCACGCGGCGCCGCTGTTGACATCCGGCTCGCCTCGTCGTTCCTCCCACTGTTATTTAACTCCGCTGGAAGATCTGACGTAGGCTGTTGAATCACCTGCCCGGGGTTATCAACCCGAGCATCGCACGTATACTCTGGAATCTCTTGTGTCATCACTCCTTCACCATGCACTTCCGCTGATGACCCAAACTGCTTACTTCGTTCCTTAAACATATGACCCAGATCACTGACCGTCCACGTTCTCGCCCAGGTATCTCCCATCACATGCAAGCGGTTTCCTCTTATAAATGCCCGTAGATTCGATTTTCTTGCTTGTCGTAAATGGAATTGTAGAACTCTTTGCTCTTGGAGACTGTTTCTGTCCATATCCCTTTTTATCCAAATTCTGCTGCCCTTCAAGTTCCTCGCACTATTCAAAATTCGGCTTGCCATTAATGAGGAAACAAACTTAATTCTAACGGGTCTTCTTCCTCTATTCTTTCCCATCCTATACACATCATCTATCTCCCTTTCGGTACACTCCATGCCTAATTTCTCTGTCATTAGCTTAACGACTGAGCTCATCAATTCCATCTTAGATTCTCCTTCCGTTTCATCCAGTCCGTAAATAATAATATTTCTTCTCTTCTCCTCCTCCGTTCTTCTGCTATCTCGCCATTGAAGTACCTGTACTTGTTCTTCTAGCTCCTGTATCCTCTGATTTATTATAGCTCTTTCTTCCTTGTCTTCTCTTATCTTCGCCTTTATTTCTGTTAGATCTTTGGTTATGCTTTCCTTCATATCGTTGATTTGTTGGAACTGTGCTTCGAACATTTCTTCGGTCTGGTCAGCCTGAGAAGCATCGCGGACAACTTCCTTGATTTTCTCAATGTCCTCCCATGTCAATGGGCCTGGGTTCATCTCGACGCCTTCGATGACTAATAGAGTAGCCACTATAGCTGCCGCCATCAACAGTTCTGTCAGTCCTATTTCTTTATTAAAACCTGATTTACAGTCCGTCTTGATCCACTTGACCCGGTTGTGCCATCGCCCTATCACACTCCTATACTGCTGCACTGTTACACCCATATTGCTTTTCCTGCACTTCCGCACCGTTACCACGCACGTCTGCTCACTAGCTCAGCTCAGCAAAGACTGAGTATAGGAATATAATCAGACAATCATTTCAGTTAAAATGACAATGATAGTTATTTTTTTAACACTTTCATAAAAGAACTCATAACGTGATGTGACCGGCGGAAAGCAAAGACGAACAATGGAAATTTTAATAACATGTAGCTGTAGAACATTCCCTTTCGTCATATGTAACTTTTACGCTAATACTCTAGTGGAGAAGTTATAGTTTTGGAGGACGGTATTTTTATAAGATTTCTCCATATTTCACTGGGAACGTTGCATTTAATTTCCACAGTCTCATAGAACTGCCATTTCAATTGAGACCTTGGGAGCAAAATATTAGGTGAGCTAATTACGCGAGAGTGACCTTGTTTACTAGTGGAATGTAAGGGTACAAGGACTGAGGTCCAGTGTCATTGTCAGAGTAGGGTGAACGACCAGTAAATCCCTTATACAAACAAACTGTGAGGACCGAGCTGAGCAGAGACAGCGGAGGAGACTAGGCCAGGTAACTTGTTCCAGACATTCAACGTCCACACGTCAGGTGCTACACGCTGTGCAATTTGTATTTTCTTCACATGAGTGTTTAAAATGCGTGTGTTGGTATAAAAATGTATCGTGTGCAACGCAAGTATGAAAATGGATCCAGTTCTTGTGCATAAAGTGTTGGATATCCTCATGAAGATGGAGAAGGAGCACTAAATAAATGTAACGTGGGCTGGCGGATGATCCAACCTGCCTCCCAGCACAAAAAAGTAAAGCAATGAGCATTATTTAAAATGTAAAATAATTGACGACTATGAACAATCAGTGATCAAACGTAGGTTAGCAATATAGGTAGGCTTGTAAATAATGAAACTTCACGTACCGGATGATATAATTAGATTTTGATATCATTTGCAGTTAGAGTTAGAAGTGAGTCCAGGACAGTTATATCTGACGATTCGGGATGTAAATGCCATGGTGCCACAGTAATATAATAATAATAATAATAATAATAATAATAATAATAATAATAATAATATAAATATGATAGTCAGATAAATTTTGTATTTTTCTCAGGAGTTTTTATCATATATATTTTTGAATCATTTTCTAACGTGAGCTATTGTTTTGACATATGGGAATCCTAATATTTATTATATAATTCATGTCTAGTGCAATTGTAGATTTTAACGTAATAATAATAATAAAATAAATATAATAATAATAATAATAATAATAATAATAATAATAATAATAATAATAATAATAATAATAATAATAATAATAAGGAGTGTTATTTGATGACATTTGATTATATGGATGCTGCCGCGTTATTTTGATGTTTAATTAGCTGTAATTATTGCGCTACCAATTTAGTATTTCATGTTTGCGTGATCACATTTTTAGAGAACCGTTTGCGGTAGGTCTCATACCTTTTATTTCTGTGATGTAACGTTTAAAACGAAACTTTGTTTTCTTTACGAGTACATTGGATTCATATTTTTGATAGCTGTGTATTTGGCAGGCAATCTTGTTATTACAGTCGATAAATAAAGACAGGGAAACCATTGACAGTCAGCTCTGATAATTCATGGCATGTGGGAGTGAAATAAGATCATGAAAATGAATAAAGAGATAGTAAGGTCCCTAATGACGATAATTGTGAAATGAAAATGGTGAGATTGAAGACCATGTCGTATAATAGTGTCGTAATAACGAATATGTGAACGACACAGTGTGGTATTGAAGTTATTTCGCCCGCGTGATATGAGCGAGACTATGTTGACAAGCGCTACGATAAGAATAATGTAATGAATAAATAGAATTGAGAGGTAAACAATTTAACTGACAAAGTTAAAATTTCGACGACATGTGTGATAGTTGTAGGCGGAAGGCCTGTGTATTTCAAATATTTTTCCTGGGACAACCTGGTGCTCGGAAACAGGCATATTGGAGTCCGAGTCGAGGCATGAACAGAGCGACCGAACCATGGGTAGTTTTGATAGCAATTGGTGATCACTGATGACATAATATTCCGAGTTATTATCCGTAAAAGGTTGAGTGATGTCATGCCCAGTTACGTGTGATGTTAAGAGTTTGCCCTCAAATTCACTTAGTTGTTACTTGAATCAATTTGCGAGTTATTTCCACATCACGATTTTGCGTGTTGTATTTAAATTTGATAGGCAGTGATCACGTGTATTTTGAGATTTTTTGTTATGTTTTATTTTCCTTGGTGGATATTTTGTCACCGTATTTTTTTTGTATATAGAGTCTGATGGTACGTGAATATTGTGGTGGTTAAATGATGTAAATAGGTAGGATAGTCAGTTTATTTTGAATTTAGTTGTCTCTTCTGGAGCAGTTGTTTCTCCATTTGTCATGTTTATTTTGTACATAAATACACTGACTGACAGAGCAAATGCAACACCAAGAAGGAGTGGTCAGAACTTTATGCCAATTGCAGGGTAGACTGACGTCACTGAGGTATGCTCATGTTGTGAAATGCGCCGCTGTGCTGCGCACGTAGCGAACGATAAATGGGACACGGCGTTGGCGAATGGCCCACTTCGTACCGTGATTTCTCAGCCGACAGTCATTGTAGAACGTGTTGTCGTGTGCCACAGGACACGTGTATAGCTAAGAATGCCAGGCCGCCGTCAACGGAGGCATTTCCAGCAGACAGACGACTTTACGAGGGGTATGGTGATCGGGCTGAGAAGGGCAGGTTGGTCGCTTCGTCAAATAGCAGCCGATACCCATAGGGATGTGTCCACGGTGCAGCGCCTGTGGCGAAGATGGTTGGCGCAGGGACATGTGGCACGTGCGAGGGGTCCAGGCGCAGCCCGAGTGACGTCAGCACGCGAGGATCGGCGCATCCGCCGCCAAGCGGTGGCAGCCCCGCACGCCACGTCAACCGCCATTCTTCAGCATGTGCAAGACAACCTGGCTGTTCCAATATCGACCAGAACAATTTCCCGTCGATTGGTTGAAGGAGGCCTGCACTCCCGGCGTCCGCTCAGAAGACTACCATTGACTCCACAGCATAGACGTGCACGCCTGGCATGGTGCCGGGCTAGAGCGACGTGGATGAGGGAATGGCGGAACGTCGTGTTCTCCGATGAGTCACGCTTCTGTTCTGTCAGTGATAGTCACCGCAGACGAGTGTGGCGTCGGCGTGGAGAAAGGTCAAATCCGGCAGTAACTGTGGAGCGCCCTACCGCTAGACAACGCGGCATCATGGTTTGGGGCGCTATTGCGTATGATTCCACGTCACCTCTAGTGCGTATTCAAGGCACGTTAAATGCCCACCGCTACGTGCAGCATGTGCTGCGGCCGGTGGCACTCCCGTACCTTCAGGGGCTGCCCAATGCTCTGTTTCAGCAGGGTAATGCCCGCCCACACACTGCTCGCATCTCCCAACAGGCTCTACGAGGGGTACAGATGCTTCCGTGGCCAGCGTACTCTCCGGATCTCTCACCAATCGTACACGTGTGGGATCTCATTGGACGCCGTTTGCAAACTCTGCCCCAGCCTCGTACGGACGACCAACTGTGGCAAATGGTTGACAGAGAATGGAGAACCATCCCTCAGGACACCATCCGCACTCTTATTGACTCTGTACCTCGACGTGTTTCTGCGTGCATCGCCGCTCGCGGTGGTCCTACAACCTACTGAGTCGATGCCGTGCGCATTGTGTAACCTGCATATCGGTTTGAAATAAACATCAATTATTCGTCCGTGCCGTCTCTGTTTTTTCTCCAACTTTCATCCCTTTCGAACCACTCCTTCTTGGTGTTGCATTTGCTCTGTCAGTCAGTGTATTTCATGTGTTAGGTTAGTAGATCACCGATGGTTCATAGTCAAAAATCAATGTAGTAGGTACGCTCAAGCAGTAAGACAATTGTAACTACCAAGCTTTTGAACTTCACTACAAATTTAGTTAGGTAAATGAATCGACCTTTAATGATAAGTTCTGTCGTGAGTGCCGCAAATTAATTAATTAAACACGATGGAATCTGTCTCCATCAAAGTTGAGATCACACAGTTTATTCATTCTCAATGGAAATACAGGCAGCGGCAGACTAGATAAAAAAGTAATTTGTAAAAGTGTCGAACTCATTTAATAAGATAAATTTTAGGCACTTAGCCTAATTTATTTTATTTATTTAAGTGTCCAGACTATCACAGTTAATAAGGTGTAAATCAACTAAATAAGTGATTGTTAGTACTCAGTGTTTGGTGTGATAATTTTCTTGGTTCAGCCACGAATTATGAAATGTGTGGCAAAGTTATATAAAACGGTAAGGGATACCGTGTTCATGGAATTTCCTTTATTTACACATGGTTGTATTACTTGATAGTTAGGTGGTTGCCAATTTGATATGAACTTGGATTTAACAAACTTAGGAAGCCCATCTATTAGAAGGTCAGTGTGATTAATTAGTTAATCAATTAATAATTCATACAAATTCAGTTGACTGAAAGGACGATTCAAGTGTGTTTTAAGAGGTGTTATTCAAATGAGGCTGTATATTTGTTAGACCAGCAGTCTGTTGTGGTCGTGTCATGTACATGAGAGACATTAGTTCGATGGTGATCATCATTATTAAATTTTATCGACCTTCAGTCGAAATCATTAAGGCGGATGATTAATTGCTGTAAAGAAGGTTTTTAACTTGTTTTAATTTCAATAATTCTATTTTATTTTATTTGATTTCACTCCATTTAAATTTCATTTTTCACATTTTGCCAATTTTGTTAATAAAGCATTTTATAATTTACATTTAATTAAGTCTATGGTTACGGTCATTTAGTAGTTAGTTGACCCTCCGTCTTTCATTTCCTCACGCCCGATGTTGTGTGGCCTGTCAACCCCGAGGAGAGCTGAAGGACGTTACCATCCCTGAGGAGAGAAGAGTCTACGCGAGCGGTAGGTATTATTTTGATGTCATCCTTTACGGAAGCAGTGGGTGCATTAAACAGGCAAGAAGAATACCGCATCGGGTGCCTTAAAAGGGCACAATATAGTAAAGAATTAACTGGGAGATCGATGTAGTAGGTAAAGGCGGGTTCTAAAAGAATGGGAGCTAAATCCACATTTTCCCACGAGGTCAGCGACCTCTAGTAGTATACCTATGCTTGTTCTGACCCGAGGTCACTGACCCCTAGTATAGTAGTGGGGCAATACCGGTTCTCAAATTTTGCATAAGAGAGCAAGCCTAACCTCACAGACGCCATCTTGAGGGGCCTCACTTCACATTTACGGTCAGTTGTCCTTCCCAACGCGGATTTTGCATAAGAGAGCAAGCCAAACATTACAGTCGCCGTCTTGGAAGGGGCTAACCTCAGTTTTACTGGCAGATGCTCTTCCCGACGTCAACAGTCGCTATCTTGGAGGGGCCTAAGCACACTTTTACAGGTAGATGCCCTTCCCGACACCATCGTGAGTAGTAGGGCAATAGGGATTCTCGCGACGCCAACTTAAGTAGTTGGTCAATGTAGATTCGCGTAAGAGAGCAAACCTGATCACATGGAGGGGTCTAACCTCACTTTTACGGCCAGATGCCCTTATCGACACCATCTAGAGTAATAGGGCAATGCGGATTCGCATAAGAGAGCAAACCCAATCTCATGGAGGGGCCTAAGCTCACTGCTACGGTTAGACGTCCTTCCCGACGCCATCTTGTGTTGTAGGGCAATGGGGATTCGCGAATTTTTCCGACGCCATCACGAGTAGTAGGGCAATGGGAGAATCGCATAAGAGAGCATGCCTAAGTTCATAGATGGGCCTAACTACACAGGGCCTAATTTTACGGTGTGATGCCCTTCCAGTCGCCATTTTGTAGGGGCTGACTACACAGGGTGCAGTTTTGAGGTCGGATGACCTTTCCGTCGCCATTTTGATTTTCTCACTAGAGGGGGCACATATTTTATAGCCTAGTTTTACGGCAGCATGCCCTTCTCGTCGCCATTTTGGAGGGGCCTAACTACATAGGGCCCAGTCTTTCGGTCAGATAACCTTCCCGTCGCCATTGTGGAAGGGTCTAACGATACAGGGCACAGTTTTACGGTCAGATGACCTTCCCGTCGCCATTTTGATTCTCTGAGTAGAGGGGGCAAATATGGTCTAGCCTATATTTACGGCAGGATGCCCTTCTCGTCGCCATTTTGGAGGGGACTAACTACATAGGGCCCAGTCTTTCGGTCAGATGCCCTTCCCGTCAGCATGTTGGAGGGGCCTAACTACACTAGGCCCAGTTTTATGGACAGATGCCCTTCCGGTTGGCGTTTTGGTGGGCATAAGTACACAGTCGTCCTCTGTGATTTTAAAAGAGGCTTTATGTCTCCATCCGACAGACTACTTAGTTGTGAAGCTGTGTTATCGAGTAGCCTGCTTATGGCTTTACGTCTCCGTCCGATGGACAAGTAACGTGACGTCACAGTCATATCCTTGCGTACGTGAGCAAGCCTAACCACACAGACGCAATTTTGAATGGGGCGTGGCCCAGTTTCAGTCTGCTTAAGGCTTTACGTCTCCATCCGACGGAAAAATAACGTGACGTTAGAGCGTGAGTGATTTTAAAAGAGGTCAGCTCATGGCATTACGTCTGCATCGGACAGTTACGAACAAGTCTAAACATGCATAACCATGACAACATGAAATTATGCTTAAGGCTTTACGCCCCCATCCGACAGAATGTCTCAGACGGGACTGAGCACGTGCCCATCAGATCGAGCCCGTTTGGTGAATGATGTAGTTTCATTCAATATCATACTTGCAGAGCCCACACAATTGATTTTAAAATTATAAACTATATTATATTTCTTCGACCAGATAAATTGAACAAAGGGATCATTGGAGTTTAGCTGGAAGTCATGTTCTGTTCTCATTACAATTCTTTTTATCTCTGCAACGCAAGCAAGCACCACCCGGTGGTTAGGTCAGGGAAGGAGTAGGGGTATTACGCACAAACAGCGGAAAATTCAATTTGGATAGACAAGGATGCTTCTGTGGAAGTGAGACAGAGCGCGTAAATGACTACTAGAGAACCCTTGAGTTGTGTTGGACCAGTTCAGATAAGTGAATAACGAATGTCTCTCAACCAATGCGAGTTCATCATTCTTGTATTTTAAATGAAGCGGGGTGAAGGTTTCAGTTTATTGGCGATATTAAGCATCATGTAATTATAATTACACATCAGTAGGATAATACATTTTACCTGAAAAATTTACAACCCAGAAATTAGGCTAATTAAATGACTGCATATTAATTACGCATAACTGCGTGATATTAAACCAGGTGTTCTGAGATATTGTCATATCGCATCACGGAGAGTGATTGCGTGAAATCAAGTAGTGCGACGCAATCCATCGCTATTATGAAAAATTTTACTATCGATTCTTCAATTACACCACATTAATCGATAGGCAAGGACCCCAGGTGAATAATTTGGATGGACAATTAAATGGCACAACATTTATTATGATTGAACGACGCCCCAGGAGCTAGGAATCCCCGTCTACTATAGATAAATCAATCCGCCAAAGCGCAACCAGGCTAGGTGATCGTCGCTTTGCACAAGTCAGTCACATTCAGAATTTTCGTCGTTTCGGACGTGTATTATAATCGCTGTGCGAGGTGAACTAGTACCACATAACAGAGTACAGTTTTACAAGTGTGAACATTGGATTAAATCCTATTGTGCGGTGGTTAAGACAATATTGTTTGTGTTTTGTGTTTAATATGTGAATATAGCAATGTAAAATTTATTTCGTTGGAACAGGAATTAATTATATCGAGTGGAGATTTATAATCAAGAATAACTATTTTTGAATATCGGCAGTCTTTGTCACATTCAGTAGCAGGGCCAGATATTTACACAGGCGAGAACAGTTCGACGAACACTTTCATAACAGTTTGCCGGCCAGCATCTACTCTTGCCATTCTTAATGTTTATTTGGGAGAGAGTCGAGGGTTGCATTTTTCTAGGGCAGGGGAATGCCCCAGTGACAGTACTGCAGGAAGGGAGACTTTGTCAAGAAACAAAGAATGTCTAAGAGTAGTAGAATTGGTACACAAGGGGAGAAAGCCGACTTCAGGCACGATTAACTAACACCAGCAGTAATAATTTGCAGGATATTCAATGTGTGCATCGTCTAACGTATGTGCGTTATATTATAGTGCTTATGCGTGTGTATAATGTGAGCGATCAAAGTTGTTACCGAGTGTTAAAATTAAGTTAGTATAAGCAGTCTTGATACTTAAAAAATCATGAAAAGTGTAATCTACCAATGATGATGTTATAAATTCATCTATGATGGAGGCCCGCTGACTACGGGTCTGGACAGTGTTGCCACTATGTAAGAACGTCAGTTAATTTTGTAGAATCTAAACTATACCTTTCTTTACTTTTCTTATTTTTATATATTACGCGAGTCAGTAATAAGAATGTCTAGTTAGTATTATATACACATAGGAGCGCAGTCAAATTATTTAGGAGTATTTTTTTGTTGTCTACATATTATTATTATTATTATTATTATTATTATTATTATTATTATTATTATTATTATCATCATCATTAAGATGTCTCTAGGTCAGGTTACTAGCGTAATTTTCTACAATCTTATATTATTTTATTTTGGTTTCAAATGGTGCCGTAAGCATATGTTTTATAAATTATTGGAGTGGAGAGCTGTTGAGTTAGAATTTTGTGATTGATTGATTGATTGATTGATTGATTGATTTGGATACCTTTACATAACTGGCAAGTTGAGCCTTGTGTGTGAGCTGTATATTTTTATATGAACTATTTTGAAAGTTCGTTGATGTCAGATCACGATGACAGCAATATTATTTCAGGCAATATATCAATATATTTTTAGGAACAATCCTAGATAGACAATTGGGAGTTTATGAAGTTGGATATAAGGAACTATTTCATTGTTATAGAAATACGATGTTTAGTGACAATATGGAGTCAAATAATTTAATAAGGTCCAGATTATGGAAAATATTATATGAAAGTCTTCAGATTTAATGAAAGAGGAATTTTAATGCCAGCCTAGGAGCTGATGATAATGAGGTCAGGAACGAAGCTGAAATATAGTTACGAGATTGTTGAACAAGAAGACATTGTGTTAATGAATCAGTTGATTGAGCTGAGGAACACACATGGCAATTAGTGTTCATTAATTAGTGGTTAGGACCGAATGAAGATGCAACAGACCTTGAGTGACGCAACATCGGTATTAAATAAAAGTTATGTGATTAAATGCAGTTAGGATTGGCACGATCAATGTGTATTAAAGCTAGGAAAATACCCAATTGATTTATGTGTAATTGTTAGGAACGTGATTTTCGGTCTAGAATTTGTATTATTATTATTATCATTATTATGACTGTTATAAAGGTTACATGTAATGTTTACCTGTTTACTCACAAGTTTGACTGGTTTTACTACACCTTATTTCATTTTATTAAAAAAATTACAAATATTTAATAGCTACGAAAATGACATACGTATAGTCGTGGTGATTGGTGATTTTTGGTGATTACATTATATTTGGACACTGAAATCAGCCAACCTCGTAACAAGTTTTTGTGTAACCTGATATTGAACTTCTTCGTACGGTTCCTTGTGTGGAGGACGTGCTTATGTATATTTGTACATAGAGTAGTGGTAGGATGTAATTTGTTTCAGCAGTGTGATTTTATTTGATTTTAGAACAGGATAACTATTTGATGTGACTCCAGTTATAAATAGTATTTATTATTTTTGTACGTTTCATATAGCGGGATAGTCATCATCACTAGTTTAATCTAGTAAAAGTTAGGGTAGGACTCGCGTGAAATCCAGAAAGGAATATTTTAGATTTAAGTGATGGACAGTAGCAACGTCAATTACGATACAATCATGAGTATTACTGAACTGTAAGTCGTAAATTCATTTATTTAAATTGTGTTAACTTGGTGTTAATTACGTAAATTTTTTTCAAATAGTTTAGTAATCCTTAGATATGAAATAATGAAAATTCTGACTTTTAAAGAATGGTTTTCTCTTATATTTACACAGTGATATTATGTAAGGGTTGTTCTATAAAATGAGTTTGAATAATTTAAATGCTAATTAGAAATAAATGTCAAAGGAGAATTAACTCCATTATCTTTGAATGTTCTGAGTGATAACAAAGTTATCATACACCATGGGTAATAATAATTATAATACACTTTGGTAATTGAAAATTATTATATACATTTAAATATATTATACACATTTAAATTTATACATTGGTAAGAAGGAAGGTTGACGTCAGGAATAACTATTATTATTATTATCATTAATGTATAACACAAAAATGTTATTATGTTTTAATTATTATTGTTGATATTATTATTATTATCATAGTATTATCATTTCAAGTGTGTATATTCAGCACAAACATTTAATGAGTCATAAATGGGAAACATATTTGGAAACTAATTAATAACTTCCATCAATTACAAGGTCATAAACAAATTATTTTAATTTGAAGTTTAATTAACAATGTGATATCAATCTTATTTTGATGATTGATAGTCATGAATACAATAATATTGTTATAGCTACAGCTTTTAAGTCTGATTAACATTCAATTTATTGGTCTAGGAGGATTATATTTCCATTTTTCTTTTCTGATTTTAATTAATAAATTTATATACACATTTTATGAATCAGTCTGTCAATGTCTTTTATTTCAATAGATAGTTATCTTTGGTTAGGTAATTCCTTTTGCATCCATGAATTGACGACAGGGGCCGATCACCAGAGTATATTATTTTAGGAACTGCCAGGGCAAGAGTGGACTTCAATGGATCACCGCAGATCTACAAGGGTGCAATACTAAGATCATTCTGTTTTAACATGCGGCGATGACGTTGGCATTGTTATGCATGTTTAGACTTGTTCGTTATCAAGATTACTCTCTAGAAATCTCAAGCCTTTATAGATGGTATGAGTGAGAATTTTTCTTTAGTCTCTGGGATACTGTGATAGAGAGTAGAGCGCTTTATTCCATCATGACAAGAACAATAATAGTTGATGTATAAGGCTTCAAAGTAAACGGCAACAAATTTGTGTTCAAAGGGGTGGCTGTGTTGGATTGCACTGTGTTATGGGCGCCAAAACTCGTCGGTTTAGTATTTAGCCCACCTTTCCCTTACTGTCTGCAAACAGATAAAGACAAAAAGCAAACTCAATGGATTGAAAAAATTAGGTTTGCAGCGGAAGAAAAAGGAATACCTTTTCGCTTTCTATCTTTGATCATGAACGCTCATTTGTCAAAATTAGATCTTGTTTTTTAAAGGGTTGTGAAAAGAAGGAATGGTTGCGTGAGAATCTACCATCAACGTGTGAAATTATCGACATGCATGAATTAGGATGTCCATCATTTAAAACTCTTTACAAGGAGCATAGTGGAGAAACAATTAAACAGTCTTTACGGCATGTGTGCATGCTCTTTGATTGGTTGTGTTGCAGTGCATGTCGGGACCTGAACAACATACGAAAATGGTAGTGTCGAAATGACGTCAGTGTGAAAGAAACGTTTGTGGAGTAAAGACATCGTGCCGTTTCTAACTGATACAAAGTGTAACGCAGTTGAAAAGGCAATCGTAAAGATTTATGCATGCAAAAAGAAAATAAACACTTTTACTGAAGAAGAATTGAATGCATTGCCGAAGGTTTTGGTTAATGTAGCTGCGAAAGCTGTAAAGAAGATGTGGGATAAGGTGCGACTACTCCACTCACATATAAAAATGTGAAATTGAATTTAAATTTTTTTAATATTCATGAAATCAAGTACTCATTCGTCGGATTATGTACTCACACTTAGTTCTTACCTGATTACATACACATACAATATTTGATGGGTGCCAGCTACAACTCAATGCAGCAATAATGTAATGAGAGTCTTGAATAATTCTAGGGTGTGAGGTAATAAGCTTACTTAGGCAGCATAACATATAGGTTCTAGGAATAGGAGAATGTCGTTTTGTTTCCCCATTGAAATAACACTATATAAATTAATTTGGTATTGAACAAAATATATTTTTTAATTTCTTGTCTTAAAATAGTAAGACTTGCTGCGATAAAACAGATGAGAATATAAATTTATGACATTATAACTGAAAGAAACTGTGTATTAAATTTGAATTCCTCTTGACCGGACATTTAAAATTTGTACAAGTAATTCATCCCTCACTGGTTCACATCACAACACCTTAAACACTTTGAGTGTAATTACGAAGTATTCCTTTGATTTGGTGTCATTTGTAGGTATCTCAAGCCTAATTTAGTGATGTGTCCTTTTTGTTTCACTGACGAGATATAATACGGCTTGAAATTAGATTCACATTTGATAATCAACATTAAAAGTAATTCACTGATAACTGTTAGTCTGAATGTTGACGATTCAATATTCAGCTGTCATCGAACTGACACAAAAAATCAACCGAAAACAGATATGCGCAACACACTCCGAACATTTAATCCATTCGCTCACTGACGATTACGTATCCATATCACTGCTACTCGTTAGTCTCCTTCCAATTGACTTCATGGCAAAACTCTCCATTCATCTCCTGACCATCTGTGGCCCCTCTCTCTAAATGACTGACCGATTGAGGCCTCTCCATCCAAATGACTGACGCTATAATATACGGTCAGCTTATATAGGCATTAGCTGTCACACCTACGTAATCTGCAAAAATAACAATGATGTTACTCCATCCTGGCTACAAATGATGCATACTATGTTGAAATTGTCTGGGGCACACTAGGTGTTTCCTAAATATGTGCTCATTGCTAAAAGCATTTAATGACAGAGCGATGACTCGACAGTTACTGTAGCAGTATTGCAACATATGTTGCAATGTCAAAAGTTATTTCACGCAATATACATCCATATCTGATATTAATTATGCATCAACTCTTATTTACATGTTTTAATGCTAATCTACACACACACATATATATATATATACACACATAACAAATTAACTACAATCAAGCACGCGATAATCAATTACTACATGGGGAAATCAGATTACGGAATTGAATGAAATAATAATAACACAGATAAAATAGTAATAATACAGACACAATAATAATAGTAATAATAATAATACAGATATAATCTTGTAACGGGATTTGAACCGTTACAAACGTGCCTCGTGAGTGGACTCAAGATCCAGTTTTGTCTGAGATTCAAACGTGTAGTTTACATCATGAACAAGTGAGTTTAACTAGGAGACCGTCAGTGAAACAGTGTCGTACATGTCAACTCATTAAACTGTATCACGGACTTAAAACTAACGAGTTGTCATCGCTTATAAACTCTTAACATGGCTCCGAAGAGAATAAACAACTTGTCATAGAAAGAGGTGAAGAAACGTGCTGGGAGAAAGTCGAGGAAGCATGCTGGGCATAGACATATCAATAAGGCTATTGATCTTTTCCATTTGAGCTTCATCTTCCTAGTTACCAGTACTGAGGCCCTGGAACTCGATGTCCGCTTGGCACGTGGTGATCCTGGTATTAATATGTTAGATGCTGCCTGCAAAGAGCACGACATTGCTTATCGTCAAAACAATCTTGAACTAAGGCGTGTAGCTGATAAAAATATGCATCGTGAAGCTATGCAGCGTGTGTCGTCACCTAATGCTTCAGTTGCTGAAAATATAGCAGCACTTGTCGTACCGTGCCAAGAAAGGGAAACTCTTACCGGGTAATGGCATGAAACAGCAAATATAGTAAAATAATCTATGTAAGAAAGGACAGAAAGGATTTACTTGAAGAAAAATTGTGTACATTCTAAAATAAATACGAATTGTAAAACATATTGCAGGTGTTGTTTAATTTTTTAATATTAAACCTAATATACAGCATGTCTTAAATTAACTAGTAATAATAATGTTGACTTGCATGTTGAAGCTTGTCTTATAACATAGAAGAAACGAGAGGTAGATGTTCGAGAATAAAAAATTCAAGTTTTATAGTACATCCTGTTCATTAATCCATGAATTGAAGTTGTTATTAAAACCAAGCCATTTGGCATACAGTTTATTTCCAAACGACGAATAACACGTTCGATTAAACAGTGATTGGGATATTTTGTTCTTCGATGTAGAATCCTTCTTCAATAGTCTGACCTCTGAGATCGCGAAGTAAATATGTAACTGGATTCGTAAGCTTAACACTCCTGATTTGAAAAATTTCTGTGCTCCAGTTAGGGGTGTATTCTTTTGCAAATATAGACCTGTGTTTGCTGATGCGAACGAAATCACCTTCTTTAAAGCGATGGCAGCGCGGGTCAGCCGTTTTAATTACAAGATGAATAGCATCTAAACGTGGTGTATTCTTTGTAACAAGACGTGGATTTGCCCCGATAGTGCGATGAGGAGCATCGTTGTAGGTAGACACGAGTCTAGGTAGCAGTTCAATCCAACCATATGAACCTTGAGCTGTAAATTCTCGCCACAACATTGTTTTGAGTGTACGATTAAGGCGTTTTACAACACTTGCCTTCAGATTGCTATGAGTAGTGTAGTGATGAATGCCAAGTAACTTGAGGCAAGAAGAAAAATTCTTGCTGTAAAACTCTTTACTTTGATTGGTTTGAAGAAGCTTTGGGCAGCGTTTCGATTGTCCAACAATATGTTTAAATGCGTCTTTGACTTGAGCTGTTGTCTTAGAACGCACAGGTTGTGCAAAAGCAAACTTAGAGTACACATAGATGACAGTAAGTAGATACTTATACCTTTTAATGCTAGAGGTATATGGGATCAGTTCTACTAAGTCTGCTTGCCAGAGATCATCTTTTCCACGTGTAATAACGCGTATGTGACATTAGGTGTGACGTGCTGGTTTATGTAACTCGTGTGCGATGCTTATCTTTACAGGCGAGGTCTTATCTTGATGAGCCCTTACTGAATAATACACGCATGTCGTAATTCTCTCTCTAAAGTTATTTCACCGGGCGAGTTGGCGGTGCGGTTACGGACGTGCAGTTGTGAGCTTGTATCTGTGAGATAGTGGTTTCGAACCCCACTGTCGGCAGCCCTGAAGATGGTTTTCCGTGGTTTCCCATTTACACACAAGGCAAATATTGGGGCTGTGCCTTAATTTCGACCACGGCCGCTTCCTTCCCATTATTACTACTAGTTAATTTAGGACATGCTGTAGGACATGCTTCCTAGCCCATCGACGCCATAAGACCTATCTGTGTCGGTGAGACGTGAAACAAATTCTAAAAAATTAAAAAGTTATTTCATGGTGAAAACTTCATTAAGATGTTACCCATACTATTTCTATTATTGCTGTTTCTTGGATGTAGTATTGGAAATATGACGCAATAGAATTAGTACATGGTAGTCATGCACAGGAGTCAACATGCCACGCTACCAACCACCACAGGAACACGCAATAGTGCTTATATTCCTCTATATAGGGTTGGCGTCAGGGCATCCGGCCGTGAAACAGGGCCATATCCACAGGTGGTAAAAAGAACCAAGATAATAAGAAAGGAGGTAATAAATATTTTAAAGTTAACTAATCAAGTGTAAGATGTACTAGATTCAGGAAACCCATTCCTCCGATCTGTAATAAATGTGTTTTAATCTGCGTGTGAGAGATTCAGCTAGTTTCATTGTTTATGTATATAATAAAATCGCGATTTGAGTGATAAATTAAATCCAAGTAATTATCGAGAGGGGGGTGGCAGCTTTCGGAAGTTGCAAGGGTGGCAGTCTAGATGATTGACTGATATGGCCTTGTAATAATACTCGACATAGCTTAGCTGTGTTGATACTGCTACACGGCTGAAAGCAACGGGAAACTACAGCCGTAACTAACTCCCGAGGACATGCAACTCTCTCTGTTTGAATGATGTACTGATGATGGCTTCTTCCCGGGTAAAATATTCCGGAGGTAAACTAGTCCCCCATTCGGATCTCCGGGTGGGGACTACACGAGAGGGGGCGATCATCAGGAAGATGGACACTGACATTCTGCGAGTCGGAGCGTGGAATGTTAGAAGTTTGAATCGTTGTGGTAGAGTAGAGAATCAGACAAGGGACATGGATAGACTAAAGTTAGATGTAGTTGGTATAAGTGAAGTACCTTGGCAGGAATACTGGACTTTTGGTCAGGCGACTACCGAATTATCAACACAAAATCAAACAGGGGAAATGCAGGAGTTGGTTTAATAATGAATAAGAAAATAGGACAGCGGGTAAGCTACTACGACCATCATAGTGAAAGAATTATTGTCGTCAAGATAGACACCAAACCAATGCCTACCACAATAGTGCAGGTCTATATGCCTACTAGCTCAGCGGATGATGAGGAAATCGATAGAACATATGAAGAGATAGAAGATTTAATACAATATGTAAAAGGTGACGAGAATCTAATTGTGAAGGGAGACTGGAATGCAGTGGTAGGCCAAGGAAGAGAAGGTAATACAGTAGGAGAATTCGGATTGGGACAAACGAACGAAAGAGGAAGTCGGCTGGTTGAATTCTGCACTGATAATAATTTAGTCCTTGCCAATACTTGGTTCAAACACCACAAACGACGGCTTTATACGTGGAGACACTGGAAGGTATCAAATGGACTTCATTATGATTAGGCAGAGATTCAGAAACCAGGTGTTGGGTTGAAAAACTTTCCCATGAGCAGACGTGGACCACAACTTGTTGGTCATGAAATGCCATCTGAAGTTGAAGAAATTGAAGAAAGGAAAGAATGCAAAAAGATGGGATCTCGACAAGTTGAAAGAAAAGAACGTGAGGGATTGTTTCAAGGAGCATGTTGCAAAAGGACTAAATGAAAAGGCTGAAGGAAACACAATAGAGGAAGAGTGGATAATCATGAAAATTGAAGTCAGCAGGGCTGCTGAAGAAATGTTAGAAAGGAAGAAAAGATCAACTAAGAGTCAGTGGATAACTCGGGAGATACTAGACCTGATTGATGAACGGTGAAAATACAAGAATGCTAGAAATGAAGAGGGCAGAAAAGAATACAGGTGATTAAAGAATGAAGTGGATAGAATGTGTAAGGTAGCTAAGGAAGACTGGGTGAAGGAGAAGTGCAAGTATGTCAAAGGTTGTATGGTCTTATGAAAGGTAGATGCTGCATACAGGAAAGTCAAGGAAACCTTTGGAGAAAGGAAATCTAGGTGTATGAATATTAAGAGCTCAGATGGAAAGCCACTTGTAGGGAAAGAAGACAAAGCAGAAAGATGGCGTGAGCATATCCAACAGTTGTATCAAGGTGAAGATGTAGATAATTTCTGGAACAAGAAGAGACTGTTGATGCTGATGGAATGGGAGACCCAATTTTGAGGTCAGTGTTGTGATAGAGCTGTGAGCGACCTAAATAGGAACAAGGCACCTGGAATTGATGACATTCCCTCTGAGTTACTGACTGCCTTCGGAGAAAACCAGTATGGCAAGGCTGTTCCATTTAGTGTGTAAGATGTATGAGAGAGGAGAAGTCCCATCCGATTTTCGGCAGAATGTTGTTATACCTATTCCCAAGAAGGCCGGTAATGACAGGTGTGAAAACTATCGCACCATTAGCTTAGTATCTCATGCCTGCAAAATTTTAACACATATTATTTACAGAAGAATGGAAAAACAAATTGACGCTGGGATGGGAGAAGATCAATTTGGCTTCAGAAGAAATGTAGGAACACGTGAAGCAATCCCGACTTTACGTCTGATCTTAGAGGATCGTATCAAGAAGGACAATCCCCCGTAATGGCATTCGTAGATCTAGAAAAGGCATTCGACTATGCTGATTGGACCAAGCTACTTAAGATTCTGAAGGTGATTGGGATCAAATACCGAGAACGAATGATTATCTACAATCTGTATAAAAATCAGTCAACAGTGATAAGAATCGAGGGCTTTGAAACAGAAGCAGCAATCTAAAAAGGAGTGAGACAAGGCTGCAGTTTGTCCCCCCTCCTTTTCAATGTTTACACAGAACAGGCAGTAAAGGAAATTAAAGAAGAAGAATTTGGAAGGGGAATCACAATCCAAGGAGAGGAAATCAAAACCTTGAGATTTCCCGATTATATTGTTATTTTATCTGAGACTACAGAAGATCTCTAGAAGCTGCTGAATGGTATGGACGAAGTCTTGGGTAAGAAGTACAAGATGAAAATAAAAAAGCCCAAAACAAATGTAATGGAGTGCAGTCGAATTAAGGCAGGTGATGCAGGAAATATTAAATTAGGAAATGAAGTCTTATAGGAAGTAGATGAATATTGTTACTTGGGTAGTAAAATAACTAAGGATGGCAGAAATAAGGAGGACATAAAATGCAGATTAGCACAAGCACGAAGAGCTTTCTTAAGGAATGAAATTTGCTCACTTCAAACATTGATATAGGAATTAGATGTTTTTGAAGACTTTCGTGTGGAGAGAGACATTGTATGGAAGTGAAACATGGATGATAACTAGCTCAGAAAGAAAGAGAATAGTACCTTTAGAAATGCGGTGTTACGGAAGAATGCTGAGGGTAAGATGGACGGATCGAGTCACGAATGAAGAGATACTGAATCGAATTGGCGAGAGAAGATCGATTTGGCTAAATTTGACGAGAAGTAGAGATAGAATGATAGGACACATCTTATGACACCCAGGACTGGTTCACTGGTTTTTTGTAGGAAGTGTAGGCGGTAAGAACGGTAGGGGTAGACCAAGATATGAATATGACAAGCAGTTTAGAGGAGATGTAGGATGAAGTAATTACTTTGAAATGAAAAGTTTAGCACAGGATGGGGTCGCATGGAGAGCTCCGTCAAATCAGTCTATGGACTGATGACTCAAACAACTACAATTATCTTGATAGTTAAACTGGACGTTTTCAATTTTGCTGATGTGGGGAATTAAATACAGTAACTTAAGTTAAAGGGGATTGTTCGATTTGGAAGAACATATTTGAGTAAAATCTAACGTTAAACACGGGTGTCACTTTTGATGTTTGAATTCGTTAACACAAGAAGTGCGGGGGTTTATAAAGTGATCCTCAATTTTCATGTTGCAAGTTTAGGGGTCATGTTGGCCGTCAGTCTTTGTAACTTAAATCTGTAACGTCATACTTGGTAGTTATCGGTCCATGGCACAGCTGTAAGTCACTCCGACACATTTAAGTGTTCATACCGTGCAACAGGCATTCTGCGCTGGTATCACGCTAATTGACGGCCTTAATTATAGCGAGAGTTCCCAGTTCTATTCCCGAAAGCTGGACTACCACGGGTGAAGATGTTTTAATATGCGATAACACAACGAAGCCGAATAAGAGGGACTTCCAGGGCTTTTACTCTCGTTCATACTAAACTTAAAGGAATGGTTTTCAATTTAAATAGCCCTTCAGGCAGTAAATAAAGTCATATCATGAATCCATGCGATCTCATTTTATTTGAATCTATTGACTGTTAAAATATATTAATTTCCTAAAACCATCACATTTATTATTACCCAGGTATTATTATTATTATTATTATTATTATTATTATTATTATTATTATTATTATTATTATTATTATTATTATTATTATAGTTCCGTGAGGTACAACTCAACGCCGCGCATTCAAAATAAGCTCCTTAATGAAGTCCTCTATCGGCCAAAAGGTGAAACTGATAGTACACGAACTTGGAACTTTGATAAGAAGATGTCACCACTGAAATATTAAGTAATTTTGTTACTGTGTAGTTTCCTAAACTGACTGAATTTCTCCTTGTTTTGTTTTGCTATACATCAAGAAGTTTGAACATTTTTCTACAGATGACACTACTAAAGACTATGATCATGCACTGTGGTGCAAGGTGAAGGAACTTATAATTTAATGAATATTTGTATTTCTAGGTTGTCCATAACTGAATCTATGTTCATTTGTTTTTGGATTTCCAACACTTCTTTTTCTTTCCGCCAGTTTTGAATCTAGCAAATCAAAAATTTCTGTAATTAATTTTCAACCTATCACAGGCTTCTTGTCCGATTTTGAGTGTAACTTTTGAACTTAACCAATAAAATTTAGAGGGTGTGTACGGATTATCCCAGAATCCTCTCGAACCTTCCCTAAGGGTATACAAACTGCGGCTTTTCATGTTTCCTTTTCAATTGATCATCGTCTTCCTGTGTGTATGTTAAGGCAGGAGGCGGGGCCGCCTCTTTCTCCTGTCAGCAGAACATCTAGAAGGTAATGGCCACATAAAATCATTCTTTCTTGCCAACTCCGCAGTTTTATTCGAGGGGAAGTTCCGAATCTTTAATTATGTAACAGTACTTTTCTAAAATGTAACTTTTCTTTTGGCTAATGTAAACGCTTCATTAAGTCTTTAACTATAAATTGGGGACAGAGAATGAGTTACCCTCTCGAGCTCCCCTTTATATTGGTTTGAGATGACTACGTTTTCGTAAATGTGTTTTCCTGTAATGTGTTAAAGTAATTTCCATGCGAGCCACCTTAGTAGTTTTGGAATAGCCCCTGTTTCATCGGCCGAGAGCCCTGTAGGATTTTAATTTTTGTCATTATCTCGGAGCGCTGTTTCGCCTCCATTCAGTTTGTGTTCGGGCCGTTTATTTAACCTGTTCTTCTTCGCAAAGGCCCTGCAGGTTGGGTACTAGATACCCCTGTATTAAGCAGTTCAATTTGTAAATTGTGACTTGAGAGACCAATGATTGTAAATTTTGATGTAATGTTGCCTTGAGCGGGCCGTAAGAAACTGAAAGCCTGTTAGCTCTTTTTCAAAGTTTGTAAAAGCAATGTGTGCCTCTGGAAGGCTAGATATTGTATTTTGGGAGCAAGTGCTCTTGGATTAGGGGATTTCTGCCCGTAACTATACAATACCACCTTTATTTGTCAATTTGTATCTTAGGGGCTTGTATCCCAGAATTGTTAAGGTCTAAATCTTGAATTTTCCAATTTTTGAAATTGTCATTTTACCTGATGTTTCATTGTTATGGCCATTCAGTAAACAATTGTTAAGTTTGAAGTTCTAAAAGAAATATAACCTTCAGTTCAAGTTTTAAATTAATTTTGATATTGTAGATAGACCCATTCACCGCGGCACCTTCTTTAACCTCTTTCTGCTCCACGGGTACCCCCGTAACAATTATTATTGTACCAGGGTACACCTTCCCCGGCTATTTAAACCGCGCACCTTCTCTAAGGCAATCTATGTCAACAGACTGGAATTTGTGAATTCCCAGAAACCTTCGCCTTCTACAGTTGGATGTCTCTACCATCGATTTAGTTTGCTCCCTCTTATGGACTAAAGATTAACTACTGGCTAGAGTAATATTTATTTATGGAGTCGAAAAAACTTTTTTTTTCTGAGGATTGTTTTGTTTATGTACCGAAATTGTCAACACTTCAGCTGGTTCCTCCTCGATTGTAATCAACCTATCAGATACTTGTAAAAATGTTCTCTAGCCAATTAAAACCGGGGTGTGTGTACAGGAATCCAGGCTATCAGTAATGAGTTCTGGCAGCTTCTCCTTGCAGCAGTATAACAGCAGGGCACTTTAAGCCCATCTTGTCTGAATTGCTGCAGTGGTGAGGAGTGTGACTTGACGTGAGCCCAGGAGACAGGAGTGAGGCTTGTTTGAGGGAGATAATGGCAACATTTATCTAGATGTGTTATAGCTCCTACGGGTAATTTGAGGGGAAGGTTTCAACCTCTTTTCTTTTAATGTAATTTTGTAAACTGGTGGTTTCAATGTAGAATTTTAGGCGAAGCCTCAGGAGGTTCTATTCCTCACTGGTAAATATGTAATGAAAGAGAACAAAGAGTAATGACCCTCTGTTGTTTCCATTCAACCTTGCATTGGGTGTAAAGTTATCAAAACTTTAAAATTTTGTAAAGCTTCTCTTGGCCTTAAATATTTCTCCTTTAGTCACACCTTATAGTGTAGGATTAGCCTATGTATCATTAGGCCATAAGCCCACATAGGGTTTTAACGATTTCTGAAAGGAGTGCAGGTGTTTCGCCTCCTTGCTTTTTGTTTGCGGGAGCTTATGTGCAATCTTTCCTTTTTACCATTAATACCATGTAGTATGGGCAATTATTCCCCTGTTTATTCATTTCAGAGTTTAAATATTTCCTTGTGTTAGGTCCCTTTGGGAACAGTGAGTAATATTACTGTTGAGCAATAGATGAGCCCACATCGGGGCAACAGTGCATGAATACTTTAATGTGAGGTGGAAATTTTATTTGCATCAAAAGGAACTGATTGCCTCTCCGAGACTAGACTCTGGCATTTTTGGAGCTCCGACTCCTGAGTATTGTACCTTCTTGGAGCAAATCTTGCTCTTAATATTGTACCTGTCAAGAGCAGTAATGCCTGTTTCTATGTAAATTAACAAATTTATCATTCTCTCAAGATTTTGTACCTGACTTTCGGACTTCTAGTCCACTATATTGTTAGAGATGACGAGCTCAGTAATATTGTTTGTTATTCATTCAGATTATCCATAACAAGGAAATAAATAAAATTCCCAAATTTGTTATATTAATAGTTGCTCTAAGTAATTCCTTGTCCAGCCATTCAACCCAGGCGCTTCCTAAGGGCCGCTTCACACTATTCTAGGCGACAGGAATCGGCGACCAGAATCGGTGACAGAGTAGCTCAGGTGAATTCCGTGTCGCCGTGCGGTAGCCGGCCGCGCTACTCAGCCGCCTTCCCCGGCCAGGTGACAGTTTTCATAACGAGTTCTCAGGCAGAGGAGTGTCTCTTGCTGTGCTTATTATTGTCTGAAAGAAAGAAAGAAAGCCTCGTAGGTTTCATTCACCTCCTATGTTGAAAGACCGTTTGGAAAAATTACTTTTCTGTAAACTATCCAATGATTTATGTGATGATGGTACTGAACCCTTTTAAGGTCCTTCGTAGGATACCCACCGTCCTTACCTATCAGTAAATCGGAATGAGATCTTCCTCTCTGGCCGTCTATAGGTTCTTCGTCACTTGCTTAAGTAAGAGGCTGGTTTCAGTAATTTAAATTATTGCCCGCTATGAGATGACTCCAGTTAAATTGAATGGATATTTATTAACCATAGGCGATGTAATCGGAGAAACTTGTGACATAATACCACCTCTATTCAACGAACCCAGACTTTTCTGTTAAACAAATATAACAATAATAACGATGATGAGAGACGCTGGCTTTAGAGACCTTAACTCAATTGACTGATGGGTATCCTTGCTAGAAACCACCGTCTTAATTTTAAAATGAAATAAAGAATGTCTGGAGATACCTAAAATCTGTTTCCGTGTGGGACTGCTTGTACCACCATAATGATTCGTGATGATCCAGCCCCAGTAACACGATTTCTGGAATCTTGGTATAATTAAGACAGTCCAATCGGTATGTGCCACTCAGTGTTTGTACGACATGGGCCCTTAATTGAATCGATGTGACCTGCGACTATGTCATGTGATTTACGGTATACAAGCTCGATGGTGTGACTGTGTTGTTTGCCTCGGAGAAATTTCGGATGTTTTAGAGCATGTCAAGTTCGAACTTGAGACGGACAACCAAGCACTGAGTTGGGTCCTATGGAAACCTAGGAGATCTGGTGTAAGGTAGCAGCGTCCTCTGGAAAATTTTGTCTCTTTCTTGGAATGCACTCTTGTGGGCTTGCAATCTTTCCGCTCCCCGTGGACTTTCTATGAATGCCATGTATTATATCATACGAGTATGCTAGGCTTGGAAACTATATTCGCATGTTACGATCTTTCGAAAAATACCCGGTACACTTCCCCATGCTGTAAATATCGGGGAACCTTCCCCTTGGACTTGTTATTAGGTTCGAGAAATTTAATTTTACGAGGGCAGGTCCACTCTATCGCATGCTGTGAGTTTATGGGTTAAAACCCCTGGTAAATTATTATGTATCATAATTGCATTGATCGGTGTGTGCATTCTTAATCCTCTAAAGAGAGGGGAAAATATGAAGTAAAGCAAATTAATCCAACCTGTGATCTATATTTGTTGTTTGCCAAAATTAAGACATTAATTGATCATAAAATTCTGTTTGGTGTAAAGATAAAATTCCTGTAAGTGTGATCCGTGGTTTACCATTTAGAGCGAATACGCGAAAATGATGGAATGTCACTTGTTGCGGAAGGCACACCGCCGTATGTTTGGCGCTGTAAATTTTGTCAAGTGCAGTTGTGAGGCGAGACCGGTGTGAATTTTCAAAGGGGAGTGCTATTCCTAAAGTCTGTTGAAATCTGTACGCAGAGCCTATGGTTATTTCTCTGGGTCCCTCCCAATTTCCAAGTTTAATCTTGGCCACGGTTAAGTCCCGTGAACTATGCTCCTGCAACATAAGACATTTTAGTTTCCTGTTTAAAAGAAGACATGTTCTGGGTATTTTCGATGTTGTTTCTTACATCAGCCTACCTCCAGATTCCGCCAGTCCGGCTACTCTGCCCTGGACTACACAAGACTCTTGAATAAGGGCCACGTCAATAGCCTCGGATTTGAACTTCCTGGCGAAATTGGCCACAGCTGCTTTCTTATGCTGAAGACTGGCCTGAAGGACCTTCAGCAGCGTCTTTCTCAACATTGTGTTTCGTTTTTTCCCTGATGATCTGAAAATTGATCTGCCCAAGTCCGACCTTAGCCTTAATGCTTCTCTTTATGAGATCTACAAAGTTTCTTTCTCCAAGGGCTAAAACGACTGTCCTTGCTGTCTTGTCGATTGAAGTGGCATTCAGCACTCTCCAGTCTATCGGATGGATAATCGATTGAAATAAGTGAATAGATGAACTCTTATGAAAAATAGAAATACGTTTTTTTAAAACTTATCTCCAAATGTTGAAACTAAATGAGTGAATTAACTGTCTTAATAACATCTGTAGAATAATGTTCCTTATTTAAGTAAATGCCGTCTTCTGGCCACACAATGGAACTAAGCCCCAGTACCACCAACTGACAATTTCCTTTAACTAGAAGCAGTCAATATACCTACTTTAATTTTATGTCATCCGGGTCCATGGATAAATGGTTTGCTCGGGTACAGGTATTTCTGTGGTCTTCAGCCTTAGACTTCATCTTAGGTAGGGCTCCATTTTAAAGTGTTCCGTAAGATGTTTACATGTGTGTGTGCTATTTTTTATTTTTTAGTAAATATTTGTCTTATTTATTGATTTTTTATAACTACATACGTGTTAATATTTAGATCAGAAACGCACAGTAAGTTTCATTTCGCTGGAGGTTTTATTAATTTTCCATTGCGTGTATGGTTTCAAAGTTACTCATGAATTTTACTGTGGATTTACGATATATGTGAAGCTAACGTTCTGATGATAATTTTTTTGTACAGCGGTATTTTTCTTTAGTTACTTTTTTCTGTTATACAACAAATGTATGTTAAATTTATATTTTTCAGGTGCAATAACTGATTCCTTAGCTTTGGTGTGATTGAATGACATTCAAGTGTATATTTCTTTATATTTACAGGTTCTTAAGGAGTATTTTTATGTTTTATGAGGGCTTTGAAAAAGAAGCAGCAATCCAGAAAGGAGTGAGGCAAGGCTGCAGTTTGTCCCCTCTTTTTCAATGTTTATATAGAACAGGCAGTAAAGGAAATCAAAGTCGAATTTGGAAAGGGAATCACAATCCAAGGAGAGGAAATCAAAACCTTCAGATTTGCTGATGATATTGTTATTTTATCTGAGACTGCAGAAGATCTCGAGAAGCTGCTTGAATAGTATGGACGAAGTGTACAAGATGAAAATAAATAAGTCCAAAACAAAAGTAATGGAGTGCAGTCGAACGAAGGCAGGTGATGCAGGAAATATTAGACTGGGAAATGGAGTCTTAAAGGAAGTAGATGGATATTGTTACTTGGGTAGTAAAATAACTAACAATGGCAGAAGTAAGGAGGACATAAAATGCAGACTAGCATAAGCAAGGAAGAGTTTCCTTAAGAAAAGACATTTGCTCACTTCAAACATTGATATAGGAATTAGAAAGATATTTTCGAAAACTTTTGTGTGGAGCGTGGCATTGTATGGAAGTGAAACATGGACGATAACTAGCTCAGAAAGAAAGAGAATAGAAACTTTTGAAATGTGGTGTTATAGAAGAATGCTGAAAGTGAGATGGATAGATCGAATCACGAAAGAAGAGATACTGAATCGAATTGGTGAGAGGAGATAGACTTGGTTAAATTTGACGAGAAGAAGAGATAGAATAATGGGACATATCTTAAGACACCCAGGACTTGTTCAGTTGGTTTTGAAGGAAGTTTTTGTGGTAAGAACGGTAGGGGTAGACCAAGGTATGAATATGACAAGCAGATTAGAGCAAATGTAGGATGCAATAGTTACGTAGAAATGAAAAGGTTAGCAGAGGATAGGGTGGCATGGAGTGCTGCATCAAACCAGTCTATGGACTCTTGACTCAAACAATAACAATGATTCATTTTACAGAAGTGTGTGCCTTGTTTTATTGTTTTGGATAGGCCAACATTTTTAGTTCTTCGGCCATTTTTATTTTATCATTAATACCATTTACCGTTTTCGTACGGAAGTGCCTGGACCTAAATACAGGTAGCTTTATAATTTGTGTTACGGTTCATAAAGTTTCAATTGCGTGTATAAGTTGGTAGATTTTTTATAGACCGGTTTTTGATTTCATGTGAAACTGTATATAGTATTTTTTACTGTTTCTGTGAATTCGTATAACAGCATCTTTGATTCTTTGATTCCTACTTGTTTAAAATTACATGTATATCTTATAAAGCAATTTATGTTTGGGAAACGAAAGGAAGTTATTCACAAACGTAAAACGTTTAAAAATTGTTAGTATTATGTAACATTTTGAAATTTGTTGCTATAACGACAAGATAATATAATTTGGGAATGATATTCTGCAGTGTGAGCTGTTTTTAAGTTCAAATTCAACTTTACCTATTCCGAAACTGGGAGGAGAGTGATTAAAGGCTGTGTTTCAATGAGTCAAAAAGCCTACTTTACAGTATTACGTGGCTTTCAATCTTGCGACTACAAGCCACGAGTCTTCCTATTTTACGTGGACCTCGTATAACACCAATATGCAATGACCGCCAATCGAACGCAGTCAGTCTTTGTGGGGAGACAGCGATTGCGTCACTGAGCTAACACGCTCCCTCATTCAGTCAGTTTCAGTCCATTAATTTGTCCCTTGACAACGGGAAAAATCGTTGTTAATTCGATCATTCCTAAGAAACTGTTCATTCAAATGTCTCGTTCATTGTTTCAGCAGAATCACTCATTCGGTTGGAGCGAATGAATGCTAAAATAATCACTTTTCACTCGATTATTTCGAAAACATTCACTATTCAATTGTCTCATTCATTCGAAAGAAGTTTCGAATGAATAATCGAAAAAATAATCTAATGGAAAAATTCACTATTCGATTGCGTCATTGATTCTAATGGATTTTCGGATGAATAATCGAAAAATAATCTAAAAATAATGGAATGGAAAAATATTCACTATTCAATTGTCTCATTTATTCGAAAGAAGTTTCGAATGAATAGTAGAAAAAATAATCTTATAGAAAAAATCACTATTTGATTGCGTCATTAATTCTAATGGAGTTTCGGATGAATAATCGAAAAATAATATAAAAATAATCGAATGGAAAAAAATATTCACTTTTCGATTGCGTCATTCATTCGAATGAATAATAGAAAAATAATCGAATAATCGAATAAAAGGGAATAATTGAACAAGCGATTGTTTTGTATTCGATTATCCCATCACTAGAACAGCACTGCAGTTCATCTCGCCACGAGGAATTGCACGTGGATAATGTGCTATTATTTCTAGCGATTTATAAAAAGTAGCGATTTACTCTTTCCACCAGTGTGTGTGTGTGTATCCTTATTTGCGAAGATTTAAGAAACATTTATAGGATAGTGTACGTAACTTAAACTCTTACAATAAGTTAAGATATCCGCCGGCTATGAGGAGCTATAATATACTATTACTTCTAGTGGTTAAGAGAGAATAGCGATTTACTATGTTTGCTATTGTGTATGTGTGTCTTTATTTGTGAACATCTAAGAATAGTGTATATTCTTACTGAATAGTGTACATTAACTTAAAATCTTACAATTCGGTTAAGATGCGTAGGGTTACGGAAGCATGGTATGTAGTCTGGCTATGTACATCCAAGGGGTCATACGATGAGTGAGTGTAGCTAGGTCGAGTTGCATAGCGTTCTGAGTGTATTATTACGTCGAATACGGAATCGAATTGTTGCATTATAACAAACTGAATGTAAGGTGTCTACAAACTTTACATTTATGTGAGAAAGGAGATGCAATTAAAGTAGGACCTCCAAGACCACAACTTAACATGACAGCAAATATTGAAAAATGTCTAAGACATTTTAATATGAGAATTTATGAAAGCGAATCATGGCTATGCGGTTGTAAGTCGTTAACTCATTTTTTGCTGGTCTTGCCTTCTTCTTTCCAGTAATAATAATAATAATAATAATAATGGCGTATGGCCTCCGCAGAAGCCTGTTGCGGGTCTTTTTCTCGTAGACGCCTATTAGGCGACCTGCATGTCTGTGAAGATGAGAGACCTACCTAGGATGATTTCTAATGCTGAATACGCCACACACACCCGACCCCCGAGCCATTGGAATTAACCAATTAAGATTAAAATCCCCGACCCGGCCGGGAATCGAACCCGGTACCCTCTGAACCGAAGGCCAGTACGCTTACCATTCAGCCAACGCGTTGGAATTCCTTCCAGTGAAAAGTCCGTGTGGAATACAAAGGGCAGCCAAAAAGCACACCTTCATATTCTTGTAATCATAGAATGTGAAAAAACAACTTAAAGTGTTCGTAAAAACTTCAAGAATATCATTTTCTTGGAATGCTCGGTATAGACTTTCGACTGAGCAACAAAATAGTGAAGTGAAAAGAAACAGAACCATTACTGTACATTTCGTCCCGGTTGTGTGTTTTCAAGGAAAACAAGGCCTTGCATTTCGTGGTCACAACGAAAGCGAGGAACAGAGGGAATTGTATTGAATATGTAAATTAGGTCGCAACATATGCGACGTCCTTGAAAGAACACCCATAAATGTCTACTGTATTTTATGGAACTTCATCTGATATTCAGAATGATTTTATTTCAAGTGTAGGTGCAGGTATGACCCGTGAAATAAAGGATATTTCTGTTTAATGCCTCCTTTGTGTCCTTAATATTAGATGAAACTCCTGATGTCCGTAGGAAGGAGCAACTCTATACTGTCTTTTGATATGTAAACGGCGATGATAATAATGAATAAGGGTTTATTTGTTTACCAGATATAAGTTCTGAGAAAAAAGCTGATGCCTTCAGAACGACTTTGCTTGTTCAGACAAACTTATTGCTCAGGCACATGATGGAACAGCAGTCATGGCAGGAGAACATAATGGATTGCATTCAAAGCTCAAAGAGCATTATAAGTCAGCTATATTCTGTCACTGCTACGTCCATCAGCTAAATTTTGTGCTCCTACAATCGGCTAGTTTCATCAAGGAAGTCAAGCTTTTCTTTATCACACTCGCAAGTTTAGGAACGTTTTCTCTAAATCAAAAATGACATTTCATGCTTTGGATGTGTACGTGATAAAACGAATTCTCTCTGTTCTTCAGAATCGCTGGCATTTTCAAAGTCGTTTAGTGCGATCAGTGAAAGTGCACAAGGTTGACATGAAAAATTAATTTTAATCAATCATCAAAAATGAAAACTCAGAATAGGAAGAAGATGCTGTTATATGTGCAGCAGGCTTATCGACCAAGTTAAAGGAGTTCACTTCCAATTCATTTTAACAGTTTTTTCAAACGTCTTTCAGAAATCTGATGTCCTTTTCCTAGTACTCCAGAAAAAACACCTCTTGGACATTTCCTACTGTAATAGAATGTTAGAGAATTTCAAGAAGTACTTGCAAAATTATAGAAATGAATTTAATGGACTTTGAGAGGAAATGACAGAGTGTGACAATGAACCTCAAGCTAAAAGAATTCGTCTAGATAATGTAACTATAGACGATTTTTTAGGTTACTGATAGCATAGGAAAATGCGTATGTCAGAGTTTAGCGAATTTCAAAGCTATCATTTTTCTGTCTGCGTGCCCAAGTACAGTTCGCCACATTTAGAAAGAAATTCCCAGAAGAGGCACGTGCAAGTCTTGAAGTAAAATATGTTTTTTTATTTCATTGGACTTAAAAGCGAATTATGTGCGATTTATGATGATCCAGAACAATAGTAATAAGAACAATAATGTGTCTCTGAGCTGCATCAATATATGAAAGCAATGGATTTTTCCACAACGTTTCCTTAAACATTCAAACTGACAGCTCTTATCGTGAACATACCAGCAACTAGTGCTTCGACAGAAAGATATTTTTCTGCTTGGGAAGAATAAAAAAATATCTACTCAATGACCAACAAGAAGAAAGTCTCTCAGCCCTCGCTCTGATGAATATCGAAGGCAAACTTCTGCAAAATCTACAATCCAGCTCTTCATTTGAACACGATGTCATCAATGCTTTTGGACAGTAAAACTGGAGGATGTAGCTAATTTACAAGAAGCAGGCTAAATGCGAGTTGTTAAATTGTCACTTGTACTATATGCATGATATTAACTATCCTAAAGGCTGCCTATGCCCTGATTATTTATAGCTCTAATGCAATGGATAACGTAGCTGCGCTATGTTCCAGTATCAATGAAAGATTAACAAATTAATTATTGTATAATGTAGATTATTTTCAGTGTCTGTTCTATAGAGTACTTAACGTAGTATGTTAGCTACACGTTACGATTTATAGAATGCCATTTTATAGTTAGGCAAAATTCTCGATTTTTTTTAGAACTAGCATGGAACCCGTGCTTCGCTACGGTATTATACTGAAATTTATAATTGATTTCTTATTTATTTGTTTATAATCCGCCGAAATTCGCGATCTGACTGGTTTTCTGAGAGAATCCGCCAAAATTCGCTATCCGACTTGTTTTCTGAGAGATTACGGCAAAGTTCCTCGCATTTTTCCATCTTTCTTTCCGGCAATCGATTTCGTACTTCCCGGGCTAGGTCCAGGTATTCCAACCGGTCGGTCGGGTCCCTAAACCTTTGCCATCTTTTCCTAAAAGCATTTTTAATATGGATCAAATCCTTGAGGAGATCCGGCGTGGTGACGTCTTGGGTGCCTTGGCGGCACTGAACCCACGGCAGGACTGTATTCGTAGTCATTACCCGGCCAGGACCCGTTTGCAGCGCGGTCCGCACATTTTGACGACGGTCCAGAAAATTATTATTATTATTATTATTATTATTATTATTATTATTATTATTATTATTATTATTATTATTATTATTATTATTATTCAGGACCCCACAGCAAGATGCAAGACCGCTACTTGGCGGTAAATTACATCTGCTACCATTGTAATTGCTGACTATGTGACCAGCACCATTGTCGCGCGTCGGCAAGTGCGCGGGAATTCTGGCGATACGAATGATATACTTCCGTGCATTATTGACCTTATTATAGAGGTGAACATTTGCATGGTCAATCTCATTCCTATCGTTTATTTCAAATGTGTTTACATTTTTATTTATATGCCAGGAGAATCTACTGTAGACTAATCTAAGAACGTTCTCCAAAGGAAAAGATGGATCTTGAAAACGAACCCAGGAAAGATTAAAACTGATCGGTCTATGATCAGAATCAGTACATTGAAAATCCACAGCCTGTTTCCAGTCATTCGACCGGGCGAGGAATGGAATGAATGAAACCCCCATCTAGCGGCGTAGATAGGAATTGTGCCGGCTGCCGAAGCCTGTCGCACTCCTATGGGGCAATGATTAATGTTGACAATTGAAATGATATTGGATAGTGTTGCTGGAATGAATGATGACAGGGAAAACCGGAGTACCCGGAGAAAAATCTGTCCCGTCTTCGCTTTGTCCAGCACAAATCTCACCTGGAGAGACCGGGATTTGAACCACGGAACCCAGCGGTGAGAGGCCGGCATGCTGTCGCCTGAGCCACGGAGGCTCCTAATGAGTACATTATGAACAGTAAAATCAATTGGTCTCAACTCCTTTTTCACCCCGCCACCGTTAAGTTGGTTTACTACCCCCCCCAACCCCCCCCCGCCAAAAAGGCGTGTTTCATTATTTATAAAGGAGATTCCAAATACCAATGTTCACGTCTGTCACCTTCAGTTTTGATGTGTAAGTATCCCCATAAAAATAATTCACTTATTTCACTTCTTTTCACAATTCTCCCCACCCTCCCACAAGTGAATTTTCCGGCAAAAAATACTTGTTTCTTTAATAGTAAAGGATCTTCTAATTACCAATTATCACGACTATAGCATATTCAGTTCTTGAGATATGTGTCCTCATAAAAGGAATTAAACTCCTCTTCACTCCCGCCCCCAAGATGATTTACCCCAAAACGCGGTTTTCATTGTTTTTCAGAGAATTCATGTTTTTTTACTTTTAAACCAGATTCCAAATACCAAATTTCACGTCTGTAACATCTTCAGTTTTAGAGATATCAGTATCCTAATTAAAAGAATTCAACCCCATTTTCAGTAACTTTTACCCTCCCCGCCCACCCGAGTGGTTTTACCGAAAAAGTACGTTTCTTTATTTTTAACAGAGATAAATAAACAATTTTTCACTTCTGTAACATGTTAAGTTTTTGAGATGTAAAATAGGAAATAGAAATTCTTATTTTAAAAATTCACCCCCTTTATAGTTCTCCTTAAGTGGATTTTCCAAAAACAAATCGCCTAAGTTTCTTTTCTTTTACAGGAGATTACAAATACCAATTTTTACGTCTGTAATGTTTTACGTTTCTGAGATATACTGCAGATACAGTCTTTCAAAAAATCACCGCAATTTGTCACTCCTGTTTAACCCCTATTAATTGGATTTTCCAAAAACAAAAAATACGTATTTCTTTATTTTTAAAGGACATCCCAGATACCAATTTCCATGTATGTAATATATTCGGTTACAGAGAATTAAAGGCATTCAACCCATTTTTCTTCCTTTTTCACCCCTCATGTTGGGATTTTCTGAGAACAAAAAATACGTGTTTCTTTATTTTTAGAAGAGATTCTAAATATCAATTTTTACATCCGTAAACTTTTAAAGTTTTGAGATATAGATATACTCATTTTAAACATGCAGCCTCCTTTTCAAACGCCACTATTTGAATTTTCCAAAAAAAAATACGTGTTTCTTAATTTTTAAAGGAGATTTCAAATACCAATTTCCACGTCAATTATATCTTCAGTTTCTGAGCTATAAGTATTCTCATTAAAGGAATTCAACCCATTTTTCACCCCTTTTCACCGCTCCAATTCGGATTTTCCGAAAACAAAAAATACGTGTTTCTTTATTTTTAAAGGAGATTCTAAATTCCAATTTTTACATCTGTAAACTTTTAAAGTTCTGAGATATAGATACACTCATTTCAAAATTTCAACTCTCTTTCCACCCCCTTAGCGACGGAATATCCAAAAATCCTTCCTTAGCGAGCACCTACATAGTAATATAAATGTATCCTCAAAATTTAATTACTTTATGTCCAGTAGTTTTGGCTCGGCGATGATGAATCAGTCAGTCAGTCAGTCAGTCAGTCAGTCAGTCAGTCAGTCAGTCAGTCAGTCAGTCAGTCAGTCAGTCAGTCAGTCAGTCAGTCAGTCAGTCAGTCAGTCAGTCAGTCAGTCAGTCAATCAGTCAGTCAGTCAGTCAGTCAGGGCAAGTTATTTTGTATATATAGACTAGCAAGACACCCGTGCTTCGCTACGGTATTATAATGAAATTTATAATTGAATGCTTATCGTTTTATATAAAATCCGCCGAAGTTCGCGATCTGACTCGTTTTCTGAGAGAAACCGCCAAAATTCGGGATCTGACTCGTTTTCTGAGAGATTACGGCAAGTTTCCTCCCATTTTTCAATCTTTCTTTCCAGCCATCGATTTCGTACTTCCCGGGCTAGGTCCAGGTATTCCCTCCGGTAAGTTGGGTCCCTAAATCTTTGCCATCTTTCCCTATAAGCATTTTTAATATGGATCAAATTCTTGAGAAGATCCGGCGTGGTGTCGTCTTGGGTTCTTTGGTGGTACTGAACCCGCGGCCGGATTGCATTCGTAGTCATTACCCGTTCAGGACCCGTTTGCAACGCGGTCCGCACATTTGACGACGGTCTAGAACATTATTATTATTATTATTATTATTATTATTATTATTATTATTATTATTATTAGTATTATAGATTTTCTGGACCCCACAGCAACACGCAAGACCGCTACTTGGCGGTAAATTACATCTGCTACCATTGTCATTCTTGATAATGTGACCAGCACAATTGCCGCGCGTAGGCAAGTGCGCGGGATTTCTGGCGATACGAATGACATACTTCCGTGCATTATTGACCTTATTATGGAGGTGAACAATTGGACGGACAATCTCATTCCTATCGTTTACTTCAAATGTTTTTAAATTTTTCTTATATGCCAGGAGAATCTACTGTAATCTAAGAACCTTCGCCGAAGGAAAAGACGGCTCTTGAAAACGAACCCAGGAAAGATTAAAAATGATGTGTTTATGATCAGAATAAGTACACCGAAAATCCACAGCCTGTTTCCAGTCATTCGACAGGGTCTGGAATGGAATGAATAAGCCCCCATCTAGCGGTGTGGATAGGAATTGTGCCGGCTGCCGAAGCCTGTCGCACTCCTTTGGGGCAATGATTAATGAATGACAAACGAAATGAAATGATACTGGATAGTGTTGCTGGAATAAATGATGACAGGGAAAACCGGAGTATCCGGAGAAAAACCTGTCCCGCCTCCGATTTGTCCAACACGAATATCACATGGAGTGACCGGGATTTGAACCACGGAACCGAGCGGCGAGAGGCCGGCGCGCTGCCGCCTCAGCCACAGAGGCTCCTCATTAGTACATTATAAACAGTAAAATCAATTTGTCTCACCTCCTCTTACACCACAGCGTCGTTAAGTTGATTTACACCCCCCCCCCCCCAAAGAAAAAAGAAGGCGTATTTCTTTATGTTTAAAGGTGATTCCAAACACCAATGTTCATGTCTATTACCTTCAAGTTTGAGGTATATGTATCCCCATAAAAATAATTCACGTTTTTCACTTTCTTTCACAACCCCCCCCCCCCTTTTTAAGTGAATTTTTCGGCAAAAAATACTTGTTTCCTTAATAGTCAGGGATCTTCTAAATACCAGTTATCACGACTCTAACTTCTTCAGTTTTTTATTTATGTGCCCCCCAAGATGATTTCCCCAAAACGCGTTTTGCTTTGTTTTTAAAGGAGATCCAAATACCAATTTTCACGTCTGTAACAACTTTAGTTTTTATTTGATGTAAGTATCCTCATACAATTAAGTCAATTAATTTTTCAATTCTTTCACCTCCGGGGGGGGGGGGATTTCCTAAGAATACCTGCTTCTTTACTTTTAAAGCAGATTCCAAATACCAAATTTCACGTCTGTAGCATCTTCAGTTTATGAGATATCAGTAGCCTAATTAAAAGAATTCTACACCATTTTCAGTCACTTTTAAGCCCCCCCCCACCCAGTGGTATTTCCGAAAACTAAAAATACACGTTTCTTTATTTTTAATAGAGAAAAAAATACCATTTTTCACTTCTGTAACATGTTAAGTTTTTGAGATATACTTTAGAAATTCTCATTTTAAAATTTCACCCCCTTGTTTTTTCCCCTTAAGTGGAGTTTCCAAAAACGAATCACCTATATTTCTTTATGTTTACAGGAGATTCCAAATACCAATTTTTACGTCTGTAACATTTTGCGTGTCTGAGATATTCTGTAGATATTGTCTTCCATAAAATTCACCCCAATTTGTCACTCCTGTTTAACCGCCATTAATTGGATTTTCCAAAAAAAAAAAATACGTGTTTCTTTATGTTTAAAGGAGGTCCCATATACAAATTTTCACTTCTATAAAATCTTCAGTTTCCGAATTATATGTATCCTCATTAAAGGCATTCAACGCATTATTCACCTTTTTTCACCCCTCCTACTGGGGTTTACAAAAAATCAAAAATATACGTGTTCCTTTATTTTTAAAAGATTCTAAATATCAATTTTAACATGTGCTAACTTTTAAGGTTTTGAGATATAGATACATTCATTTTAAAAATCCACCCCCCTTTCATCCCCCACTATTTGGATTTTTCAAACACAAAAAAGTACATGTTTCTTTATATTTAAAGGAGATCCCAAATACCAGTGTTCAGGTCTGTAATATCTTCAGTTTCTTAGATATAAGTATCCTCATTAAAGGCATTCAACCCCTTTTTCACCCCTCCTATTGGGATTTTCCGAAAACAAAAAATACATGTTTATTTATTTTAAAGGAGATTCTAAATACCAATTTTTACACCTGTAAGCGTATAAAGTTTCAAGGTATAGACACACTCATTTTAAATTTCACCCCCCTTTTCACCCCCATTATTTGGATTTTCGAAAAAAGAAAAAATCCCTTTTTTCTTTATTTTTAAAGTAGATCCCAATAACCGATTTTCAGGTCTGTAATTTCTTCAGGTTCTGAAATATATGTAGCCCCATTAAAGTCCTTCAACCCATTTTTCACCTTTCTTCACCCCTCATACTGGGGTTTTCCGAAAGCAAAAAATACGTGTTTCTTTATTTTTAAAGGATATTCTAAATGCCAATTTTTACATCTGTAAACTTTTAAAGTTTTAAAATTTTATATTTCCGCCCCCCCCCCTTTAAACCCCTTTAGCGACGGAATATACAAAAATCCTTCCTTAGCGTGCACCTACATTGTAATATAAATGTATCCTCAAAATTTCATTTCATTATGCCCAGTAGTTTTGGCTCGGCGATGATGAATCTGTCAGTCAGTCTGTCAGTCAGTCAGTTAGTCAGTCAGTCAGGACAAGTTATTTTATATATGTAGATATTAGCTAGATTACATACCCCAGTGAAGATAAGCAGGTTACGCCGCTGATATGGAGTGAGGTCATATGACGCTGATAATGGCGATTCTTTCGTTGGATGGAAACGTAAAGCTTTAAGCAGAACCTTTTGTGTTTTTCGACAGGAGTAGGCTTTGTGCCGATAGCGAGTTTCAGCCTCTCCCTACCTCATTATCATCATCATGCCACATCTAGACGCGCAGCCCCCCATGGGTTGTCAAATAGAAATAAATTCACCAGGTGAGTCGAACATATCCTCCGACACTCCTGGCACTAAAGGTCCTACGATAAATAAATAAATAAACCACCGGACTGAGCCGGGGTCGAACCGACCATCTTAGGCTCTGTAGGCCAGTGCTTCTACAGTCTGAGGCACTCAGCCCTTCAATAACAACAATAATAATAATAATAATAATAATAATAATAATAATAATAATAATAATAGCAACAACAACTACAACGGGTGTGGACTCCAGAGACGCGGAAGCATTACGAGTAGCCTACCTTAATCTTCACCGAGCTCGATAGTTGCAATCGCTTAAGTGCGGCCAGTATCCAGTATTCGGGAGATAGTGGGTTCGAGCCCCACTGTCGGCAGCCCTGAAGATGGTTTTTCGTGGTTTCCCATTTTCACACCAGGCAAATACTGGGGTTTACCTTAACTAAAGCCACGGCCGCTTCCTTCCCAGTCCTAGCCCTTTCCTGTCCCATCGTCGCCATAAAACCTGTCTATGTCGGTGCGTCGTAAAGCCAATAGCCTTAATCTTCACAATTAAGCAACGATATTTCTGTTATATTCAAAGTGCAATAAATGCTCAACCTTCCTTCTGTACTGAATTGTAAATAGGAAAATTCCTCTTTCATTTCGTGTAGAATAACCAAGCTGCATGCAGTAACAAGACCGTCACTGTGCTGCTGTGGACGTGAATTTATATGATACGGTCCAACATTGAATTTTCTTTCAGATACGTATCGCGTGCCATAGTTTATAGAACGTGGAATTCTGTCAGCTGCACGAAATATATAACTTTGTTTCCCGTCAGTGTTTTGATATGGGTAACCTCAACTTTATGCTGGATGTTTATGGACAGCCCTGCTGTCATGGGCTCTGATAGCAGGCTTGCTCGCTGATCTTTTGCCCCGGTCTTCAGATTAGTGTATAAACCAGTCTCTGGAAGAGATAATACTGTATTACAGGAGCCTAAAAATGTGTACTGGTTAGTTATAATGAGCTCTCTTGAATTCCGAGATTCTTTCATTTTTTTGCTATTTTGCTTCACGTCGCACCGACACAGATAGGTCTTATGGCGACGATGGGATAGGAGAAGCCTAGGAATGGGAAGGAAGCGGCTGTGGCCTTGATTAAGGTACAGCCCCAGCATTTGCCTAGCGTGAAATTGGGAAACAACAGAAAACCATCTTCAGGGCTGCCGACAGTGGGATTCGAAGCCACTATCTTCCGGATGCGCTCCTAACCGCACGGCCAACTCGCCCGGTACTCCGACATTCAGAATGGTTTGCTTCATTTTACGATCTCGGAGATAGCAAGTGGTGGATCTATGGGAAAGGGTTGTCACAGTAACATTTTTCTTAACTAAATTAATATTTTTGGGACATAGAAAAAACAAATGTTATAAAACAATGTATTTAAATATAAAAATTGTGTTGTATATTTGGATATTTCCTTAAACTTTCTACAAATATGAATAGCGATAACAAGTGAACTGGATCTCCTTTTGTCCAGAAAAATGTTCTGACTGTCGGTCTTCCGAGACACGCCACCTTGCTCGGTATACTGACAACTGCACTGAGCGAAAATAAAATTCCGCACAGTGACAATACCGCTCTCCGAAGGACGACTTATGTCATAATCTCATCCAAGCCTTTGGAGTGGCAATTCTGCACACTAAGTATTAGTCTGTAAACTCTTTAACATTTCTGGAGTTTGATTCATAGGCGAACTAATTTCCCTCATAGTCGTGGGACTGTCCATATAGTCAGGGGTACACATTATTCCGTGACGGGATGTGACTACTTTGGGTTGTTTATTTTTTTGCCTGTTTTTTTGTTTTGGCTTTGTATTATAAGAATGCGCTTTACACAGAAATCGGCTAAAATGCTTCATTGGTCTTATTTAATTTTTCTCGCATCTTTAAAAAGGCAGTTTAGTTCCACCAGCTTTTCTTTACCTTTATCGCCCGCCTCTCTTCATTCCAGTCATCCGACAAACGATAACTTGTTCCCTCGCTCATCTTCAAAATTTCTTCATCCAGGAAAATGTCCTCCTTATTACTAGATTCGGCTTGGTGACCATGAATCTGGTTCGCTCTCGAAATTTACGATGCGGATGTCCGTAAAATGAGCACATGATTTTCCTTTCTCAAAATGATTTTCATCACTATAAACAACACTTCTGATCATTCATGAGCTGACAGTGGGTAGAACACCGAGCTCGATAGCTGCAGTCGCTTAAGTGCGGCCAGTATCCAGTAATCGGGATATAGTGGGTTCGAGCCCCACTGTCGGCAGCCCTGAAGATGGTTTTCCGTGGTTTCCCATTTTCACACCAGGCAAATGCCGGGGCTGTACCTTAATTAAGGCCACGGCCGCTTCCTTCCACTTCCTAAGCCTTTCCTATACCATTGTCGCTATAAGACATATCTGTGTCGGTGCGACGTAAAGAAAAAAAAATTTGGGTAGAACTCCTGCCACCGAGAGACCTTGGAATGTTGCACTATGAGGCACCGGAGGGAGGTTGCAGCTTGATTACATCTAAGGCTAGGAAGTGAATCACAACACGGCGTGTGTGCGATTGTCACAAACCCTTGATGAGTGCCAAATTGTCAGAAAATTCGGTATGGGCGCAATTTCCGCTGTGCTCAACTGTCACATTACTTTTCTTTTTTACAATTATGCTTTACGTCGCCCCGACACAGGTAGGTTTTATACCGACGATGGGATTTGAAAGGGCATGGAGAGGGAAGGAAGTGACCGTGGCCTTAATTAAGGTACAGCCCCAGCATTTGCCTGGTGTGAAAATGGGAAGCTACGGAAAATAATCTTCAGGGCTGCCGACAGTGGGATTCGAACCTACTATCTCCCGAATACTGGATACTGGCCGTCGCAGCTATCGAGCTCGGTCCTGCCAACTTTGGCTCTGAAGGAGAGCGTTTCTACTGTCTGAGCCACTCATCCCGCACCTTGAAATTACTTGAACTCATGGGTTTCAGAGCTGATTTTTGAATCGGAGTAAAGTAAGATATGAGACATACAGTTCTTTTAGCAATATGTTTCTATCTGACTAGGCGCCTGGCATTTAAGAGGACTTCAAATTGCTATTATTAACTTCTCTAAAATGAAGTGATACGGGCCTCCTGCCCATTATCTTTCACACTTGGGAGGTTTAAGAGCTGACATTACGAGCAGCGAGCGAGCGAGCGAGCGAGCGGGAATGTGAAGTGAGAACGGAGCAGCGGGTAGATGAAAGACGCACAAGACAACAAGCCCGTGTTAAACAGTTCACCATTCGAACTGTAGCTATAGCGTGCAAGTTATACTGAAAACTGGTTGGTGTAGATATTAAAATACATATACAGAATATACATTCTCTTGCTTTTGCTGTTTCTTGTAAGAGGTTTACGGCGTAGTGCTCAAAAATCTTGCGTATTCAGTAAGTTTAAGATCTGTCTGATAATCTATCATATTTTGAAACTGTACTGGTGTGTTTGATCAGTTTTTTCCCGCGGGGGGGAGGGGGGGATGTCAGGTTATATCCGTGGTTAATGACATCTGACGCCATGAAGGTACGGACCTGTGACGTCATAAACTACTACTGAAACTAACATGACGTCATGAAACATAACTATTCTACCGTAACCTAACCGTCCTAACATAACTCACAGCCCATCGGCCTAGTCAGTGGTCACTAGGGCCCGGATGTTTATGCAGTAATAGGTTGGAATGCAAACTTACTGAAGCGAGTAATAAGTAGAGTCTACCTGCGCGTCGGTAATGCTATGAGGTTTGCATAAGCATTAGGGATTCGGCCCGTTAGAACCCCTAGAATTTATGTTACTCCCACTACATTACGTTAGAGCGGGCTAGTAGATATTTCCTACTAACAAAATTATTTAGTAACCAAATTACTTAGTAGGAAATGTCGACTAGCGCGCTCTAACGTATTGTAGTGGGAGCAACATAAATTATAGGGGATCTAATGGGCCGAACCCCTAATGTTTATGCAAACCTCATAGCATTACCGTCGTGGGGGTACACTCTACTTATTACTCGCTTCAGTAAGTTTGCATTCTAATCTATTACTGCATAAACATCCGGGCCCTACTGATCACTAAAGTTCGGATGTTAAGGAAAAGTTACATTTCATTCCTGATTTCATTTTACCCGAAACCTGAAAAATAACTCCGAAGGATGGGATCTTGACCCTGTTCAAAGCAATTTTATTTTGCATATAAATGCATATTCCGGCCATTATTATTGCTTTGGTCACATTTTGCTGATTTTAGTGATATAAGGTCATATTTAGTTATATTTTGAGCATTTTTGTTTAAATTGAGGCGTCGTTTTTTACAAGGTACATGTTATCTGCGTCAAACACCGGATTTGAAAATGCTGTAGTAGATGTATTTTTTTTTTCTTTTCTCGAAAGAAATAGGTAGAGGTTTAGAAGTATGATTTCGAGAAGGAGATGCTGTGTGAACGTACGCTGACAGATACCAAAAATCATGCTAATACGTCTTTTTGTTAGGAAAACACAATGAGAACTGCGCCTCAGGGCTATGATAATGAATGTATAATGTTTTAATTTACCTATTGTAGCTCTGTCAGTTTGCATGATGAAATGTGTGTGCTGTATTATCGCTTATCTTTTTGACGCGTTTAATTCTTTTTCTTTTTCCTCTTCTTCTTCTTTTCATACCGCTTTTCCCGCACCTGTGGGGTCGCGGGTGCGATCTGCTTCGCACATATGGATTTGGCTCTGTTTTACGACCGGATGCGCTTCCTGCCGCCAACCCTATAAGGACGGATGTAGCCTAATCACTATTGTGTGTTTCTGTGGTGTTTGGTAGTGTAGTGTGTTGTGTTGTGTGAATATGAAGAGGAGTGTGTTGGGACGGTCACAAACACCCAGTCCCCGAGCCAGGAGAATTAATCATAAGCGATTAAAATCGCCGACCCGGCCGGAAATTGAACCCGGGACCCTCTGAACCGAAGGCCAGTACTGTACGCTGTCCATCTAGCCAACGACTTTTTGACGCGTCTAATATTAGTAGGTAGTTGCTACCTATGCTTAAGTCATATTTTACATTTCTTAGGTCATAATAATTTCGTGTGGCTATTTCTAGCCGAGTGCAGCCCTTGTAAGGCAGACCCTCCGAAGAGGGTGGGCGGCATCTGCCATATGTAGGTAACTGCGTGTTATTGTGGTGAAGGATTAGTGTTATGTGTGGTGTGTGAGTTGCAGGGATGTTGGGGACAGCACAAACACCCAGCCCTCGGGCCATTGGAATTAACCAATGAAGGTTAAAATCCCCGACCCGGCCGGGATTCAAACCCGGCGACCTCTAAACCGAAGGCCAGTACGCTGACAATTCAGCCAACGAGTCGGACTCTTAGGTCATAATTAGGTACTTTTAGGGCATATTTGCTTGCTTATTTTGTACTTCTTTAGGTCATAATCTTCCGAACACTAGTGATCACTTATGCTTTAATTTTTTGCGGGGAGGGAGAGGCTAACCACCCTTCCCCTGGACCAGTGTGGTCCACCGAAAAAAAAAAAGAATTGGTAGCCCTCTCAGCAGTTTCTTGTGCCCCCTCAAGCTTGATGCTCGAGAGCAGAGACAAACTGGACAGACCAGCGGTTTGCTGGCTGTTCGTCCAAAGACGAACTGGCAGAATATCTTGAATCTCACGCTCTTCTATTGGCAACGCGTGGTAGCGAGTGGCGGAAATGGGAAAGTGGAGGAAAAATAGAGTGCATTACTACGCAAGATGGTGGTATAGGAAGGAGGTAGGTGTTATGCAACGAGCTAGAAAGAGGACTATGGATTGGTTATTCGACCGCCATATTTGAATCTTCTTGAACGTCGCGTCCGCCATACTATTAGCTATCAAATTAAGTGAGCGTGGCAATCGACCTACAACTCGTTGGTGACTGAGAACACAAAGTGAACGAAAAATAATGGTCACATTTTCTTCATTACGAAAGTACTCAAAGGAGCATGATGTATTCGAGAAGTGCATACATAATTACGTATTAAACAAAGAAGAGAAATCAACGATTTTTCAGCACGGTTCCATAATTACAAAACGAATCAAATTAGGCCTTCGCTGTCATTCAGCATTCCAACACATGGAGAATGAAAATAATAGAACAGAAATCACTGAAATTACGAAATACATACACTCTAAATGTACATTAGCTGTAATAAACCTATTACCGGTATTAAATGTACATTAAGCCAGTCCAACGAGTTAGAAAGAGGACTCCTCTTTATAACTTGTTGTGCCTGTCAATAACCGACGCGTAAATGTATTTTAATTTTTACAAAATATAGAAATATTTGTATTTATACCTGGGCAATGTACTTTCTTTCTTCTTCGCAAATAAAACTGCCGTTTCATATTAATTTTAAAAGTTCTCCATAAGAATGGTTTTATATTTAAATCTCTTAAACGGACATAGGCCTATCTTTTAAAACATTATAAATTGCCTGGTCATAATTTAGGTGGTTTATTACAAAGACACCCTTCTGTCGCTCATACAGTCAAAGCTGTGAAGTGTGCCGCACATTAGGACTCGGGGAAAGGGAAATGTTCACGAAAGTTCCAAGTTCTTTGAAAAGATTTAACAAATGACTAGGTATACTATTGATAGGGTATCTGCCACCTGGGCGACCTAACGCCTTCACTCCAGTGCATCTCTGAAGATCCTGATGGAATAAGATGGCAGTAGCATGGGCATATGACATGCTGAAAGCAACAAATACTGATCCTTCTAGCGAGTTCCTTCACTTTGTCGACCAGCAAGCGTTTATTTCTCCCTGAAACTGTTAACATTTTTGGAGAAATCACCCTCACTCACTCCAACACTAGCGTCACACACTTTCATATCCGTGTCTCAATTTGAATATGGTCATCAGCAGAAATGGGTACTTTGCCGTGCTTACCCGAGTCCTACACATGCTGTCTATATACCACCAACCTTACAAGTGATGATGTTGAACTGATGGACAAGACAAATGCCTATCGGACAAATATCAAACCTGATCTGGGGTTAGAGTCTCAGTGTATATCAGATATTGGCCTATAGTACATACTGTAAATACGTCCAAGGTACCTTGACATATACCATGTTAAATCAATGTAAAACCATTTTGAGCCATGTACAAAAATTCCTTCATCTACAGTTCTTTTCAGTAAATTTATTTCAATGCGATACAGATCATGATGAACCATTCCAACTACTGGTGTGCTAGCTGTGGAGACCTGAATTTCAATCAATCATCATTAATTTGCATTTAGGTCAGTTTCTATGTGGAGTGAGGGCATATGATTCTGCTGGTGGTGATTCATCTGTTGGACGGGGACGTCAGGCTTGCACAGACCCCTTGATAGTAGTAAGGTAAGTGCCGACACCGGGTTTCATCCTCTTCCTACGTTCATCATATGCAGATGCACAGGTCGCCTATGAGCATAAGCTAGAAAGTCCTGCCTGCTTCTGGCCTCTCCACAGACCACATAACATCATGAAATTGTTTCCAATCTCATCCCCAGTGGAAGCATGGTGCCTTTATACTAATCTACTAATAAATTATGACTGTTTCCTTCCTACTACTTACCCTAGTTAATTGCAAATACCAAACCACTTAAGCAGAAGTCATCAGACTGATGGCCATAATTGTAACATAATAGTCATCATTTCACATTTTACAGCTGTGTACCGGTACTGTTTATTGTAGGGACTAGCGACATGCTGCTCATTTTGAGCAGTGCCTGTTGGCTCAGTTATGACATAACAGTTTTTCACTCACCTTCCCATTTGCCATTCAAATCTTGAGCCAGGGACATGCAAGATTTTCAATGTAACTGTAACTTGATAATCTTAAAATCAGGTGATTTAAAATCTTGTGATATTTTTACATTTTCTGTGTTGATCAATGTGCTTTCTTAATGTAATGTATTAAGGAGAAAGTGAGCCAATCAGCTTGTGTTCTTACAGCTGACACATCTATCTGCATTCATGTATAAATATTATTAATAAAGTGATGCAGTTTTATTTGGTACACCTATCTAGTACTTCAACAAGATACTGCTAGTTTTACATACAGAATGTCATAGAGACAGTCAATGTCCAAGCAAGAAGTACTTTTCAGAAAGAGGAAGATATTTGCTTGCTTCATATACAGATATTCATATTGCAAAATTGTTCCAAGGCAGGTGTTAGTTGGATCGTGAAATTTATTCAAAATAAAATGTGAATTACAACAGTGGTAAAATGGCTGGAACCTATTGAACAAAGGTTTATCAACTTTAATTCTGATTCTGACTCTGTGAAACTTCTGACAACCTACCCACAAGCACAGGCTCATCAGTATTTTAAAGGCCTTAAACAAATGGGCGTGGTGATGAATCAAGGACACAAGGTGCATGAAAAATGAAGAGTACCGAGCTCAACAGCTGCAGTCGCTTAAGTGCGGCCAGTATCAAGTAATCGGGAGATAGATCAAGCCCCACTGTCGGCAGCCCTGAAGATGGTTTTCCGTGGTTTCCCATTTTCACACCAGGCAAATTCCGGTGCTGTACCTTAATTAAGGCCACGGCCGCTTCCTTCCATTTCCTAGACCTTTCCTATCCCATCGCCGCCATAAGACATATCTGTGTCGGTGCGACGTTAAGCAAAATAGCAAAAGAATGAACAGTACACAATATTCTTCATTAGGAAATCACTAAAGTCTCTAATAAATTTTTAGAAATGCAGTAAAAATATAAAATTGCTTATTACATAAAGAAAAAATCATAATATACTCATCAAAAATGTTAAGGATATTTGCAGTTTACCTACCAAAATAACATTTATGCTGTATTTATGGTTAAACTATGAAATACGTTTTGAAGAACATTCAGCAAAAATTGTGACTGGCAATGGATTTAAATATTTATAAAGTAAGTACATTATCCAGCTCCATGACTAAATAGTTAGCATGGTCCAAAGTGTCCCGAGTTTGATTCCCAGATGGGCCGGGGTGTTAACCTTCAATAGTTATTTCCCACGCTTCGGGGGATGGGCATGTTTGTGCCGTCTTCAGCATTAGAATTCATCATAGGTAAGGCCCCATTCTCTCAGACACGCGAATCAACACGCGAATCACCTATCAGGCATCAAGTCAAAAGACCTGCATCAGGCCTCTTCGGAGGCCACGAACAAAATTGTTTAACGTACATTGTTTAAATCATGGCAGGCCTGTCTACTTTGCAACTAGGGTCATTTGACCCAGAATTGGTAAACAAATCCAGTACACTAGAACTGAATTGGCGTACAAGCAACCTTGTCAGTGTGACTCGCTTCTATGAACTGAAATACCTCGTCCTACACTGTCAACGGCAGATCGCATCAACACACTAGGTAAGCTGACGATAATATTGTTGACGTAAATCAAAGTATTGGTTCCAAGTTGTGGAAAAAGTTCCAAGACCCCCATTGTAACAGATAGGCATTGCGCAGACCATTCACGCAAAAACACCACCACCTCAAGAGCAACATACTACATGCATTTTAGCACGAAAACACCCTATAGACGCAGCTGCTACTCTGGGCCACGAGCTTTGAGACAACAAAAAAAGTTATTGTAAGTACCCAAACTGTGCAAAAGGGAAATGCATGGTTGGGAACTAATCAAGATAACCCCGTCAGGACTCCTCCACACAGTGGATTGCATTCGATGGGCTAGAGCACATCAGACTTGGGCACCAGATCAATGATCCAGAACGTTGATGATACCTCACCGCGTGTATGGAGGGCAAGGGAGGGACGTTACCATGAATCGTTCTCGGTAGAATGTCACCAACATCTTGGAGGTTCGGCGCTATCCTGAATAGGCATTGTTTCACCACTGGTTCACATTCAACGCGACGGCTGGTGTGTACGAACGCAACACTCTCCGACCCATAGCAAGTCATTCTGCAGAGATTGCAGGAGATGAAGACGATAATGCTTATCCACATTGTGCAGCAGCTGTGAACATAGCTGGAAGGTTATGTGATCGGCAGAATGAACTAGCCAGCAACTTCCCTGGACATGAACTGCGTACATCATGCGCGATCCTTCTTAAAGTAGCAATTTGAAACCATCAAATCCACAACTAACGATTGAGGTCCTAAAAGATGCTGCCATCAAGAGGTGGGACTATTTGCCTCAAAAAATGTTCAATAATTTGGTACTGAACATGTCCCGCTGTATTCAAGAGTGCCTCAGCTTTCGTAGAGGACAAACACGCTATTGACTTGTGAATGCATTCAAAACTGCCTTTAATTTGTTGGGTATTTAGGCGATGTAGTAGGGATGTAAAGAAGGGGGCATATAAGTCTCTGGTAAGACCCCAACTGGGTATGGTTCCAGTGTATGGGACCTTCACCAGGATTACTTGATTCAAGAACTGGGAAAATCCAAAAGAAAAGCAGCTCGATTTGTTCTGGGTGATTTCCGACAAAAGTGTAGCGTTAAAAAAATGTTGCAAAGTTTGGGCTGGGAAGACTTGGGAGAAAGGAAACGAGCAGCTCGACCAAGTGGCATGTTCAGAGTTGTCAGTGGAGAGATGGCGTGGAATGAAATCAGCAGACGAATAAGTTTGAGTGGTGTCTTTAAAAGTAGGAAAGATCACAATATGAAGATAAAGGTGGAATTCAAGAGGACAGGTTGGGGCAAATATTCGTTTATAGCAACGGGGATAGGGATTGGAATAACTTAACAAGGTAGATGTTCAATAAATTTCCAATTTCTTTGTAATCATTTAAGAAAAGGCTAGGAAAACAACAGATAGGGAATGTGCCACCTGGGCGACTGCCCTAAATGTAGATCAGTAGTGATTGATTGATTGCATCCTCGCCAAGCATGCCTTCACACCACTCGCAGTACTCCATTCTTCGATCCTGGTCGTCCTAGTTCATAGCGTGCAACGTTCTTGTAATGTACACTTTCCACTTCGTAGCCTTCAAAATTCGTCGTACGGTTAATCGGCTTACCCCGCTTTCACGTGCACCCTGCTTCACAGATTTTTGAGGTGACCTGGTAAAATGTTGCAACACAGCGCTGGAAGCTGGATTTGTTGACGTTTTCAGTCACGCAGACCTGAACGGTACCGTCGGCTTCATTTTTATCCCGAATACGATAAATTGCTGTACGTGTTGGTGGCTGAGTTCCGTACGCATTACGCCATTGCCGCTGTACCTCCATCATGTTTTCGTACTTCCAGTACCACTTCAATACGGCCTTGCATTGTTCAAACTACAATCTTACTTCATTCATTGCTTCACTGTCATTTGCTGGAAAACGCGTGCCAAGATTGTTGCGCTATTCGCGTGATCATCATCTGTTGAGAACACAATGGACTACGCTACCGTGCAAGAATCGCAATATGTCGTTTTCTTCCAAAGATATTAACTGTCAAAGAGTGTCTACATTTTTTGGATCCCTCTGTTGAACCTGTGACTGGTAACAGCTTATTTCATGAAGAATTAATAAACTTTGCCTGTATTTTGACAAAGGCTGGAGAAGCCTAGAATATATTACAGAAAAAGAAAATCTATCTCATTTCACACGGTACAGGCCAAACTACTTCCCTTTAAATAATATTAATTTTGTCAACATCTGTCTTGCTTGTTTTCCTCCTTCCTTCTCAGATCTGCTTCTACAAACATGATGCAGTCTACAGGTAAAATACAGATGAAAAATTAATTCAATGAGCGAGGCATAATGAGATTCCTCACCTGGTTCCATGGCAGTGAAAAAATGATCAAATTCGAAAAATAAACAATTCGGTAACAAACTTAACAACTCAGTCTGAAGTTTTAACATTGCTTTTCTTTCATGCTTTCCCAGTAGTTCATGATTATTTGTAAAAACTTTTTCAACAGTTATACACAGTTTTACTACATCTTGAGATGGATTCACAAGAGAACCATTCACATTCTTTTCTACTGCTAATCTACTTCCGTATGTACTGCTATTAGCCAATAGAACCTGCAAACATTGTAAGCATTTCAACTTCTTAGACCCTGACGATCTACACTCCCTGCAGTATACTCAACTACATTATCAACATATATACTAACTGAATCATAGTTATGAGTAAAATAGTCATCATCCAGTTCCAGTATATTTAACATAAATCTCCTGTCGAGTGTATTCTGAAGAGAACTGATACCACTGGTAGGGATAAGGACATCACAGTCAGAAAGTTCACAATTTGCACTTTCAGATGGCTGCACACGTGCAATCAAACATCTCCTGTACGCCGACCTAAACTGTAAGGCATTTGGATTATTCCTGTTCCCACCTATAGAGCGCAAAGAAGAAAAAAATCATTCCAAATGATATTGGCTCAGCCTACGCGTCGGAAATTATTTCATAATAGGGTCATCATTCCAAATATATGCCTCAGCCAACTTCTTAACAGGCACAAGATCACAATGAGCCCATGAATCGGCATTTTCCTATTTGAGTTATAAACAAGTGTTCCATCTGAAAGTTTCAGGTTTTGTAGATAATTGATACAGTCCTTAATGTGATTGCAGGCAGTTACTCTGTTCTTTCTGTAAATAGGAGATTTTGTGCCTTTACCCACTGGGTGACAGGAATTCAAGATATCAAATATTAAATCAACATTCTTAACAAATTTAACAGTGGGTTCACTTCCTGCAAATTTCTGAATCCCTAATGCATTACAGAAAGACATAGCACAACCCATTGACCTGCTAAATGTCTGAGCAGCAAGGGCAACTTTCATTTTTTGGGTTTCATAGTAGATATGTCGTCGTATCAGTTTGTTTGCAGCATGTAAACCCTCTTATTCCAGGAGAGTAACTAGACTACAAAAAATTCCCATTTAATCTTATTATTGTCACCTCCTTGAATAGTGCTGTCAACAAGAATTTCCATTTCTACCAGCAAGTTCCGCATTAATTTCAACATATATTCAACACCAAAAACAAACAACATTTTTCTCTGCTGAAAAGATGGGTGATGGAACCTGCACTGTACATTGTCACCAGAAAAAGTCACACCTAATTTCTGCATAAAAGATTTATTTGTAGGTGTTCCATCACAGAGTTCACTTACTATACTGACTCCTGTTTCATGCAGTTTGGTAAGATAATGCTCTATTAAATTAGCTTTCTTAGCAGCTGATGTGCCATCTACAAGGCAATAACCAGCACGTATCTTCCAGTTACGATTTAAAGCCGTAACTATAAAAACAAGAGCTTCCCTGGGCAAGGGACAATCATCATTTGCAATAAAACTCTGGCCTAAATTTTGATAACCACAAATTTGATTACTGTCCCACACAAGATCTTTCTTTATTGCCATTTCATCAAACATTTAAGATGCAAGGATAGGCTCGGTGCTTACCTCTACCTCCTGTGTAATTTTCACGAAACTTTCCTCTGTGAAGCCTGGATTACCATCCACAACTGATGCCCAACGACGGAGAGTCCTTCGATAAGGAAGTTCAACATGTTTCCTGAGATACTGATAGGCTCGTGAAGAATACAAATGTAGCGTCAAAGCAAATATTCTTATTTCCTCAGTATAATTCTGACCACAACCTTTGATCTGAAGTTCTACAAGTTCCTTCAGTACCTTGTAAAATACTTGTCTCAAATTTCAGAGCCAGATTCACACAGTCTTTTATTAAGTCCTAAAATTAGCTGCTGCTAGTTAATTATTTTACTCCTCTTCCTATTAATATTCTGTTGAAGACATTTCACTTTTTTCTTTTTTCATGGTGTAGGTTACTATAGTCACGTCTTAGTTCGTGAACCACGGGCAACGGCTGAGTGGCCTAGTAAGTTGTCCTGAGAGTCGGGATAGCAGTTGCTTTGGAATGGGAGTGGGCATCTCGGACATATTCAGAGTCATGGCCCTCCTTGTGCTCAGGCGCCTAGGACTATACGATCCACCGGTGGTCCATAACCCGTTAGAGGAGAGATCGTCACTTGGACTATGTGTAAGTAGAGTAGCATCCTGCTTCATGAATTTACCGAGCTCAGAACATTTTAAGCAAGCCTCGGACCTATGGGAGTAATGGAGTCCCACTCCCATTTGACGGGCGAGGGACTCCTTGGAGACAACTTGGCGAACGTAATGGAATTCGATGGGGAGCTATCAATATTAATGGGGCTTATGGAAGAAAGAAAGTAGAACTGGCTGAGTCTGCTGAGAGGATGCATCTGGATGTGCTAGGAGTAAGTGATATTCGGGTAAGGGGAGATAACGAGGAAGAGATAGGAGATTATAAAGTGTACTTGACGGGTGTTAGAAAGGGAAGGACAGAGTATGGGGTAGGGCTGTTTATCAGGAATACGGTTGCACGCAATATCGTTTCTGTTAGGCACGTAAATGAGCGAATGATGTGGATAGATTTGGCTGTTGGAGGAATTAGGACGAGAATTGTCTCAGTGTATTCACCATGTGAGGGTACAGATGAGGATGAAGATGACAAGGTTTAAGAAGCATTGAGTGACATCGTGGTCAGGGTCAACAGCAAGGATAGAATAGTGCTAATGGGCGATTTCAATGCGAGATTTGGAAATAGAATTGAAGGATATGAAAGGCTGATTGGTAAATGTGGGGACGATATGGAAGCTAATGGGAATGGGAAGCGTTTGCTGGACTTCTGTGCTAGTATGGGTTTAGCAGTTACGAATACATTCTTTAAGCATAAGGCTGTCCACCGCTACACATGGGAGGCTAAGGGTACCAGATCCATAATAGACTATATCTTAACCGACTTCGAATTCAGGAAATCTGTTAGGAATGTACGACTTTTCCGGGGATTTTTCGATGGTACAGACCACTATCTGATCTGTAGTGAACTAAGTATCTCTAGGCCTAGGGCAGAGAAAGTAAAATCTGTCTGCAAACGAATAAGGGTAGAAAATCTCCAGGACGAGGAAATTAGACAGTAGTGCATGGATATGATTAGTGAGAAGTTTAGAACAGTAGACCGTAAGCAGGTTCAGGATATAGAAAGAGAATTGGTGGCATACAGGGATGCTGTAGTAGAAACAGCAATGGAATACCTACGAACAACTGTGTGTAAAGATGGGAAATGGCGAACATCTTGGTGGAATGATGGAGTGAAAGCAGCCTGTAAACATAAAAAGAAGGCTTATCGGAAATGGCGCCAAAGAGGGCCGAGGCAGGCAGGATTTGTACGTAGATGAAAGAAACCGAGCGAAACAAATAGTTGTTGAATCCAAAAATAAGTCGTGGGAAGATTTTGGTAATAACCTGGAAAGGCTGGGTCAGGCAGCAGGGAAACCTTTCTGGACATTAATAAAGAATCTTAGGAAGGGAGCGAAAAAGGAAATGAACAGTGTTTTGAGTAATTCAGGTGAACTCATAATACGAGTAGATCCCAGAGAATCACTGGAGAGGTGGAAGGAATATTTTGAACATCTTCTCAACGTAAAAGGAAATCTTCCTGGTGGTGTTACGAACAGCCAAGCTCATGGGGAGGAGGAAAATAATGTTGGTGAAATTACGCTTGAGGAAGTAGAAAGGATGGTAAATAAATTCCATTGCCATAAAGCAACAGGAATAGATTAAATTAGACATGAAATGTTGAAGTATAGTGGGAATGCAGGGGTGAAATATCTACATAGAGTAGTAAGATTATCATGGAGTGTTGGTAAGGTACCTTCAGAGTGGACAAAAGCAGTAATTGCACCTATCTTTAAGCAAGGGATCAGGAAGGATTGCAGCAACTATCGAGGTATCTCATTGATTAGTATACCAGGCAAAGTATTCACTGGCATCTTGGAAGGAGGGTGCGATCAGTGGTTGAGAGGAAGTTGGATGAATATCAGTGTGGTTTCAGAGCACAGAGAGTCTGTCAAGATCAGATTTTCAGTATGCGCCAGGTAATTGAAAAATGCTACGAGAGTAATAGGCAGTTGTGTTTATGTTTCATAGATCCAGACTAAGCATATGACAGGGTACCGAGAGAAAAGATGTTCGTCATACTAGAAGACTATGGAATTGGAGGTAGATTATTAAAATCAATCAAAGGCATATGTGCTGACAATTGGGCTTCAGTGAGAATTGATGGTAGAATGAGTTCTTGGGTCAGGTACTTACAGGGGTTAGAGAAGGCTGTAACCTTCCACCATTGTTTTTAGTAGTTTACATGGATCATCTGCTGAAAGTTTAACACGGCAGGGAGGGATTCATTTAGGTGGAAATTTAGTTAGCAGGCTGGCATATGCTGACGACTTGATCTTAATGGCAAATAGTGCTGAAAGCCTGCATTCTAATATCTTGGAACTTGAAAATAGGTGGAATGAGTATGCTATGAAAATTAGCCTTTCGAAGACTGAATTGATGTCAGTAGGTAAGAGAATTCAACAAAATTGAATGTCAGATTGGTGATACAAAGCTAGAACAGGTCGATAAGTTCAAGTATTTAGGATGTGTGTTCTCACAGGATGGTAATATAGTAAGTGACATTGAATCAAGGTGTAGTAAAGCTAATGCAGTGAGCTCGCAGTTGCAATCAACAGTATTCTGTAAGAAGGAAGTGAGCTCCCAGACGAAACTATCGTTACATCGGTCTGTTTTCAGACCAACTTTGCTTAACGGGAGCGAAAGCTGGGTGAACTCAGGATATCTTATTCATCAGTTAGAAGTAGCAGACATGAAAGTAGCGAGAATGATTGCTGGTACAAACAGGTGGGAACAATGGCAGGAGGGTATTCGGAATGAGGAGATGAAGGCTAATTTAGGAATGAACTCGATGGATGAAGCTGTACGTATAAACCGTCTTCGGTGGTGGGGTCATGTGAGACGAATGAAGGTGGGTCGGTTACCCAGAGGAATAATGGACTCTGTTATGGAGGATAAGAGAAGTGGAGGCAGACCAAGACGACGATGGTTAGACTCAGTTTCTAACGATTTAAAGATAAGAGGTATAGAACTAAATGGGGCCACAGCACTAGTTGCAAATAGAGTATTGTTGCGATGTTTTAGTAAATTCACAGAGTCTTGCAGACTGAACGCTGAAAGGCATAACACTCTATAATGTATGTATGTATGTATGTATGTATGTATTTTCTTCCATTGCATTGTCATACATTCTTTTCATCTTGCGTGGACTAGGAATACAGTATGCGTGATCATTTCTTGTGATCTTCAGTTCAGTACTTCCTAAAAGGAGGATAAAAGTTAAAGTGAAACAAAAACGAATACACATAATCCACTGTTACCGGTAGCATTCCTGTTGACAAATAAGGACTATATATTTCTACAATGAAAGCATTGCCAGTTTACTGGATGTAGCGGCTTTCCGAGAGACTACATCTCTGATGCTAAATGAAAGCTATACAGTGTTCAGAGACTTTAGAAAAGCATTTGATAGTATTAACAGACAACAATACGTTAAAACCATGATGATAGGAAAGGACCACATAACGATAATTAGTAAAATAGTTACCGTATTTACTCATGTATTAGACGCCCTCGCGTATTACACCCCCTAAGCTTTTCGAGACGAAGAAAATGAAAAAAATATTGCATACAAGACCTCCAACGTAATTCATCAGAGAATAACAAAGATTCCGCTTTGAGGCAGCTACAATCCTTATGCAGTTCTGATGTCATCTCGCAAATTTGTGAATAATGTCGTCCGTACGACCCACGCAATGAAAACACGCGTCGAAGTCATGCGGTACATCTGTGTTTCGTAGTTAAATAATTGCCTGCCTCCGTAGCGTAGGCCTACTGCAGCTCTGATGACGTCGCACAAATAGGTGACCAGTTCCGTGTCCGATCCGCGCACTGCAAGCATGCATCAGTCATGTATATATGTATGTGTTTTGTAGTTAAGAATGTCCGCCAGGGTAATGGTTAGCACAATTAGCGGCCGTTCTGGGGAGCCTGCGTTCGATTCCCCGTACCGTATTGCCAGATATTTACGAATGGTAGGAAGGTTGCTACGCGGTCAAAGAGGAGCTGCACCATCTCGGTATTAGGAAACGAGTTTACTTTAATTAAGACATATTCACGGTTGTTGCTAGGCCTATTAATACAGGCAGGCGAGATCATTAACAAAGTAATTGTTTAATATCTCGTAACTCGGGCCAATATAGGGGTGTTTGGGAGAGAAGTAGGTTTAAAACCTGATAAAAACAATCCAATCACAATTGGTTTACTCGCCAACGTACCTAACAAATAATAATAATATTAATTTTTTTAAGACTCCACTTACTTTCAACGATTTTAGGAGACGCCAAACAAAACATACCAGGGTATGCGTTAATAAAATATGGGAGACAACGAACGTACGAAATTAAACACTATCATAATAAAACGCATTACCGCCACACCTGTAGATATCCGTAAAGGCGGCTAACTTTCACGTTATTTATTTTTGTTCTTTCCGTCGTGGAACTTTTGGCACCATCCGGGCGGTACCATACCTAACCTAAACAATGCGGTATCTCTTATCTCATTTATTGCTGTTTAGGTAAATTCTGATGTGGTAAATGTAGAGAAACAAGCATGAAATATACACTGACTGAGCAAATGTCATGGGATAGCGGAGCACTGATGCGCAGGTGTGTTGTCTGCGCACCACACGCCCCCTGTGCCAGCGGCAGTTATAGAGGAGACCTTGTGAGCAGAGGCTGTGCTTGTGACAGGTGTAACATGGAACGTCGTCGTGAGCTGACACCGTTCGAACGGGGTATGGTGGTCGGTGCTCGACGGGTGGGAAATGCGATTTCGGAAGTTGTGCGGGAATTCGGCTTCACACGATCAACTGTGTCCAGGGTGTATCGTGAATGGTTGAATGCGGGTGTCACCGTTCACAACAGACGAACGCCCAGCCGTCCAGCCACCCTCGATGACCGTGACCGGTGACATCTGAGACGGATTGTCAATAGTGACAGACGGGCAACCGTGCAACAAATCACGGCTCAATTCAACACCGGCCGTGCTAGACACTTCTCCCAGTGGGCAATCCGTAGGAACATGGGTTCTATGGGGTTTGGGAGCCGGCGCCGCACACGGGTGCCACTGTTAACCCAACGTCATCGGGCACAACGACGAGCATTTGTCGCCAGTCACAGTGGATATACACTGGAACAATGGCGTAACGAATGGCATAACGTGATATGGTCGGACGAATCACGATTTTAACTGCACCATGCCGATGGGAGGCACCGTGTATGGCGCAGACCACATGAAGCGATGGATCCCGTCTGCCTCGAAGGTGTGGTCCAGGGGGCTGGTGTCTCTGTTATGGTCTGGGGTGCATTTTCCTGGTACGGAATGGGCCCCCTAGTTGTTCTGGAAGAGACTTTGAATGGTACGCGGTACGTTTGAGCTCCTCGGAGACCATCTCCACCCATTTTTGGCCTTCCAGCGCCCAGACGGTTCTGCGGTGTTTCAAGATGATAACGGGCCGCCACATCGCTCCCACGTCGCCCGGGAATGGTTCCAGGAACATGCAGCGGAGGTCCAACGACTGCCATGGCCACCCAGGAGCCCCGAAATGAACCTTATCGAAGATATTTGGGATGTCCTGCAACGTAGGCTCCGTGCCATGGATCCTGCACCCACGAACACACCAGCATTGGCGGCCGCTCTGCAAACGATTTGGTGTCAGCTGCGGCCAGAGGACTGCCAGGGACGTGTCGACTCACTTCCACGGCGTCTCACTGCAGTTCGCAGGGCCAGGGGAGGCCCCACACGCTATTAGGTGACTATCCCATGACATTTGCTAAGTCAGTGTACTTAAAAATAAGAGTCTGACTTTCAAAAGTTGCAGTTATCAAAATAATGCTTCCAGTCACTTTGTATTACATTCAGAAATACAACTCATAATATAACCTAGTTATCAGCTGGTGGTTTGGCACGCTTTCATCAACACGGCTTTATTCAAAAGGAGTGGCTGCAGCTACACATACACCAGCTGGGAATATCAGAGACCATCTCCAGAAAACATTTGTGAATAGCTTCCCACAATTTGGACTCTACAGTCGGGAACAAAACTATTTTTAAAAGGTTTAAACAGACGAGACCTCGAATTCTCTCTGTCTCGATTGCAGTTGCAGTGCATGGCTGACGAGATGGCAGTGAAGATGGCGTCGCTTGGATGACAAGTGCTATTACATGCCAAACAATTTACAAATGTTGCTAGTCCATGGAGTACATATACACTGACTGACAGAGCAAATGCAACACCAAGGAGGAGTGGTTCGAAAGGGATGAAAGTTGGGGAAAAAACAGAGACGGCACGGACGAATAATTGATGTTTATTTCAAACCGATATGCAGGTTACACAATGCGCACGGCATCGACTCAGTAGGATGTAGGACCACCGCGAGCGGCGATGCACGCAGAAACACGTCGAGGTACAGAGTCAATAAGAGTGCGGATGGTGTCCTGACGGATGGTTCTCCATTCTCTGTCAACCATTTGCCACAGTTGGTCGTCCGTACGAGGCTGGGGCAGAGTTTGCAAACGGCGTCCAATGAGATCCCACACGTGTTCGATTGGTGAGAGATCCGGAGAGTACGCTGGCCACGGAAGCATCTGTACACCTCGTAGAGCCTGTTGGGAGATGCGAGCAGTGTGTGGGCGGGCATTATCCTGCTGAAACAGAGCATTGGGCAGCCCCTGAAGGTACGGAAGTGCCACCGGCCGCAGCACATGCTGCACGTAGCGGTGGGCATTTAACGTGCCTTGAATACGCACTAGAGGTGACGTGGAATCATACGCAATAGCACCCCAAACCATGATGCCGCGTTGTCTAGCGGTAGGGCGCTCCACAGTTACTGCCGGATTTGACCTTTCTCCACGCCGACGCCACACGCGTCTGCGGTGACTATCACTGACAGAACAGAAGCGTGACTCATCGGAGAACACGACGTTCCGCCATTCCCTCATCCAAGTCGCTCTAGCCCGGCACCATGCCAGGCGTGCACGTCTATGCTGTGGAGTCAATGGTAGTCTTCTGAACGGACGCCGGGAGTGCAGGCCTCCTTCAACCAATCGCCGGGAAATTGTTCTGGTCGATATTGGAACAGCCAGGGTGTCTTGCACATGCTGAAGAATGGCGGTTGACGTGGCGTGCGGGGCTGCCACCGCTTGGCGGCGGATGCGCCGATCCTCGCGTGCTGACGTCACTCGGGCTGCGCCTGGACCTCTCGCACGTGCCACATGTCCCTGCGCCAACCATCTTCGCCACAGGCGCTGCACCGTGGACACATCCCTATGGGTATCGGCTGCGATTTGACGAAGCGACCAACCTGCCCTTCTCAGCCCGATCACCATACCCCTCGTAAAGTCGTCTGTCTGCTGGAAATGCCTCCGTTGACGGCGGCCTGGCATTCTTAGCTATACACGTGTCCTGTGGCACACGACAACACGTTCTACAATGACTGTCGGCTGAGAAATCACGGTACGAAGTGGGCCATTCGCCAACGCCGTGTCCCATTTATCGTTCGCTACGTGCGTAGCACAGCGGCGCATTTCACATCATGAGCATACCTCAGTGACGTCAGTCTACCCTGCAATTGGCATAAAGTTCTGACCACTCCTTCTTGGTGTTGCATTTGCTCTGTCAGTCAGTGTATTACAGTCTTCTGAATTATCTGTAGCAAAGTTTCCGGATGAGCCTTTATAAGCCGTCTACAAAGTCTTCCGCCACACTAGGCTCAGTCATACCCGGAAAACTTCTCGATCCAATACTTGTTTAGACTTAATGACGCACATGCTTATTGTATCTTACTATATTGTATCCTCAGAGAGAAGAAACAAAACAGGATGATGATGATGATGATGATGATGATGATGCTTGTTCTTTAAAGGGGCCTAACAACTAAGATCACCGGCCCCTAAAAGAAACAAAAACAAAACAAAACAAAACGGGCTACAGATAGTGATCTGCCTCTTTTACAAATGATCCTGGCCAGCTACGTGCATCTATGAGAGATGATTATGTTTTAGACTGTGATAGTGCTGACGGATCTGAGGAAAACTAGAAATGTTGAAGTAATTTTATCAATGATTTTAACAATTTTATTACAGTTATGTACTATTGTTCCGTTTGCCTTTGTGTTTACAAGTGCCGTGAAAAGTTTAATTTTGTAACACGTTACTGGACACTTGTAAACTTTTAACAACGACGAACATGTTCGTTTCGTTCTAAGCGGTCAGTGACTGCCTTAAGAAACAATAAACACGCGATGAAAGCTTAATTTTGGTTTTTGTCCGCTGCTCCCCTGTGCGTCGTCTTGAAAATTTGCTAAACTAGCCTGGTTATTGAGTATTCAGCTTGAAGGCTGGTTGGCTCTTCAACAGCTGCTGGATCACCTGACAAAGAATGCCTAGGCCTCGTCTAGAGACAAAATAGGGAAATGAGGATTGAGTGTGGCGATCTTACTTACCCTTCGTCACCTACTACCGCACCGAACCCGCTACTCGTCGCTTCACTCCAAGTTTGTACTGCTCTGCATTCGAAAGATTTCAACAACTGACCGAATGCACCGGCTATGAACTTCGGATCCCGCTGACTTCACTGAATTCTGTTCTATCCAGTAATCTGGAGATAGTGGGTTCGAGCCCCACTATCGGCAGCCCTGAAGATGGTTTTCCGTAGTTTCCCATTTTCACACCAAGCAAATGCCGGGGCTGTACCTTAATTAACGCCACGGCCGCTTCCTTCCAATTCCTAGGCCTTTCCTATCCCATCGTCGCCATAAGACCTATCTGTGTCGGTGCGACGTAAAGCAAATAGCAAAGAATTCTGTTCTATAACATTCTCGAATTCCTTGTGTGCGTGTGTGTTCCCCTCATTTCAACCTTCCATCTCACTTGTCTCCTTCACCTTTGCTTCACGACACTTTGTTATCTGATTTCTAATTTCTTTGTCCCTTTCTTCCCTATTCTCCTCTCCGTATTCCTTCCACGAATAAGGTGTATGACGACGTGAGTCACCCATGGCTTCCTGTCTCCTTCCCAGCACTTCTTCGTATGATTATGATGATGTTTGTTTTTTAAAGGGGACTAACATCTAAGTCATCGGCCCTTGCACTGCTTCAGTAGCCTCAGTAGTTCTCTCATTTTGCTCTGTCCTGAAGAGTTTTGTATGCCTTCTGTATGCCAGTGTTCTTTAAACTTTGCGTGTTCCATTTATGCTGGATCGATTTCATACTTTTTTCAGCTTAATGTCACACTTGGCTAGTAAGAGATTGTAGTCGCTGTCCACATCATGTCCTGGATAGCTGTGACTGGCCAGGTACATCCTGCTACAGTAATGGGGTAGGCCCTGTACAGCTAGCGTCTCAACACGCGGCGGGAAACAACCCAGCCAACTGAGTAGACCAAAAGCTTCGCGAGAAGGAGTCCTCTTAGCGGGGCGGTAAACCCTCAGTGGACAAAATGCCACTGGAATTCATAACTGTAAGCGTCTGACCAATAGTCGGCAGCTTGTGGGTAGCATCACCAGGTTAGGGGCAGCTGTTAACCTTGTGCAGAAGGCAACGGGAAACCACTGCCCAAGCAAATTACCAAGATGAGCAGTGATGGATGGAAGCTTGATTCATGCTTCTGAGAATTCTTTTTTTAATGGAAAAGAAGAGCTCATCTGGCATTTGGAGTATCTAACCTCCATGGTTTTCGCAACTTTTCTCTCATTCTTTCTTCTTCTTCTTCTTCTTCTTCTTCTTTTCCTACCGCTTTTCCCACACATGTGGGGTCGCGGGTGCGAACTGCGTCGCACATGTGGATTTGGCCCCGTTTCACGGCCGGTGCCCTTCCTGACGCCAACCATATATGGAGGGATGTAATCACTATTGCGTGTTTCTGTGGTGGTTGGTAGTGTAGTGTGTTGTGTGAATATGGATGGACACGAACACCCAGTCCCCGAGCCAGAATAATTAATCATAAGCGATTAATATCCCCAATCCGGCCGGGAATCGAACCCGGGACCCTCTGAACCGAAAGCCAGTAACCTGACCATTCAGCCAACGAGTCGGACTTTTCTCTCCTTCATATTTTGGAGAATTTTTCTTTTTGATTTATAGAGTGTTCATACATTACTGTAATCTTTTTAAAATGATTTAGTCATTATTATAGCACTGCCGTTTTCTTAATTTTTCCATTTGTATGACATTAAATTGTCAAGGTTGCGCCTGGTTTTTTTATATTGAGTACTCAATACTTATCAATCTGGAAATTGATATCATGCACATTATTTCGCAAGTAAGAGCTGCTTTCTGGTACCAGACTTCGGTCTTTATTATTGTATTACTTCAACCGTTAATCGGTGGCTTGTAGCTCCATACTTAAGAGCATTTATCGAACTTTTTTTATTCGGGTTAATGAATAGTCGATTTCAGAAATCAAATCTTATTTGACTGTACCAAGGATGACTAAGGTTTAATTATTTAATTAACTATAAAACTTTAATAGTATCGGTGGTCGGATATTCACTTAGCTTATCCTTCTTGTTATCCACTATATACCCCTTGTTTTATGGAACTTCCATCCTATACCCTAAGGGATTTTTCGTCCACAAAACCCCTTCAAGTAGCATTGCTCTTGTTTCGTGAATAAATTATGTCCTTTCTCACTTAGCCTTCCTTTGCATATATAATGAGTAATGACAGTTCTATTGTTGCCTGCCGTTTCACTGTTGAACTTCTTACTTTTCGTGCTGCATGGTAGTGATTTTTAAAACGATGTTTTGAGATAGTATCTTCTTTCTCCCACTCGATACGAACGTTAGAAAATTTACAAATTAAATTTTGCTCTCCGAAACGTATAAACCACCACTTGCAAACCCTTTAGCTCTGCTATGCGCCGTAACACATGTTGAAGACCCAGGACGCTGAAATACACCAACCCTTTGTATTCGCAGTTAGCCCTACAGCCAGTAGACGTCATCAGCGTTTTCGAGATTATCTAGAATCTCACCTCCGCGGAGTGAGGGGACACGCTGAGGTGAGATTACCAACCACCCCAAGGACTTCACACCTAGAGTTCCTATAAACCACCTATGTATATAAAAAAAAAAAAAGCGAAGATACAATCGGCATTCAGCCTTCGGAGAGCACATATAGGACAGTTCATGCCATTTCACAGACATCAACACAGGTCTAAGAATTTTACACTTCGAAAATAAAAGCAAATTTTTGGATATTAAAGAAGCAATCGGAATTTACATAGCAAAACTGCTAACCAAACCAACCTGAATTATTATAGACACATAACAGATCACCCCTCTTCTCCCTAATTAATTAACTTCTGAACAACATTTACACTTTTTCAATTAGCGCTTAATGAACCCCACAGGAGAAAATATCTGTCTTAAATGTGTGGAATGTGGGTTAGGTTACCGTATTTAGGCGTATATACGCCGCACTTTTATTCTAAAAGTTGGTAGGTAAAAATGGGGCCCGGTTTGTTTTCCGAATTTTAAAATTAAATACAGTAAACACCCCTCAGGTTAGATCACTTTACTATAGAGCGTTCCATCCTTAAATTGCAGTACAGCAGTAATGGGATAATTCCGTTTCTTTCCTTCTCCCATGTTTTGCGGGTAGCGCTGTTCTACTCTAATGCAGCGGGTTTGCCAAATATCCGTAAATCAGAATGTTATCGGTTAAAATGGGTAAATATCGTGTTATGTACAGAATTTCAAGGCGCATTCGATGCGTTAACAAAAAAATGTAAAAAAATAATTTAGTGTGAAAATGGTAATATAACGGAAAGTTTCGCCAAATGCAAAATCTTCATTGCATGGAACTTATCATGTCATAACTCCTATTTTATATTCATTACTTTCCTAATTTTTTCACTGCTGGTAAAGAAACATTTCAGCTCGATGTAGATAAGTTTATTTTTAAATTTAAATGATAACAAAATGCAGTATATGCGTTTATTTTCAGTCATGTTCAGGGAATTTTATGTACAGGCACGAAAAAGTCAGTCTCTGGCCAGCGTCTTTCCTATTGAATTTTCATGGGGGTCAAAGCGAGGCAAATGGTCTTCATATATGGAAGTTATTTTCAAAACAATCCCGAAGTTCTTATCTTGCTTAGTTCTTAATTTGTGACAGGAAGAATATCTCCTTGAATTTTGGTTTCGCGCGTGACTCGGCTGTCTGGCTGGCTGCCTAGTTGGCTAAGTACCGGAAGTGATCTCCCAAACATGCGCTTTTAACATTTCCAGACAGTCGCATGCAGTGCAGTGCAGTGCTCATTTCGTCAGTAGTATGTATAATAGTGATTAAATACATATCAGTGACATATGTACAATTCTTGAGGGAAAGTGTATTTCGTTTGTGTGGTTTGTGAATTCGTGCTCGTGCGTGGGGATCTAATTTCGAAGAAAAAGTGCAGAAGGATCATGGCGTGGTTAAAGCAAAGCAAACGGTCGTCGGATATGGAAGTTATTATTAAATCATTCCTCAAGTCCTTATCTCATTAACTCTGAATTTATGACAGGGAGAACGTCTCGTTTGTTTACGTTTCACGAGTGACTCGGCTGGCTGAGCTTTTAAATATACTGATAGCCGTGTGCAGTGGTGTTCATTTAATCAGTATTATAAGATTGATTAAATAAAGATGAGTGATATATATAATATTTAAAGGCGTGTGGCCTCCGAAGATGATGAGTGCAGGTCTTTCGAGTTGACGCCGCGTAGGCGACCTGCGCGTCTATAAGAATCGGGCCCTACCTGTGATGAATTCTAATGCTGAAGACGGCACACACCCCAGCCCCCGAACCATTGGAATCAACCAATGAAGGTTGGAATCCCCGACCCGGCCGGGAATCGAACCCGGGGCCCTCTGGACCAAATGCCAGCACGCTAACCATTTAGCCATGGAGCCGGACAAGATCAGTGATAAATGTATAGTGCTTGAGGACAAGTGGATTGTGTTTGTTGTGTTTGTGTAGTCTGTGTAGTTGTCAGTTCGTGCTCGTGCGGGGGTTCTTAGTTCGAAGAAAGAGTGCAGAAGGATGTACAATGGATCGTCAAATTAAAAAGAAACGTTCCGTAGGTAAACTCAGGGAAAAAGAACGCAATATTTTAATGAGTGTCCTGGATTATTTTTTAAAGTCTATGAATATGAGCAGCGCAGTCATTGAAACTGCTTAAGCTACAGGTTGTTCCGAAAGAACAATCTATGCTATAATGAAGGGACACACACATGGCCTTTGCGAACTCTCGCAAAAAAAAGAAGCAAAAAACAGAAGGACGGCAGAAAAAGGAAAATTAAATATGATGATATTGTGCGAAGTGGAGTGCGTAGAGTGGTTCACTCTCTTTTATTTGCTAACATACCACCGACATTGAACGTGATTTTGAGTCGGGTAAATGGAGAAGATTCTTTGCCACGGTTTTCCAAAACTACGTTGTATCGCTTCTTACATGATATACGCTTCCGTTATTTAAGACGGGGTAATAAATCAGCTTTCATTGAAACCGATGAAGTTATTAATTGGAGGCACACATATCTCAGGGAGATAAAACGTTTGAGGGCACAAAATAAAGCTATAATTTACACAGATGAATCGTGGGTAAATATTGGGCAGACAGTGACAAAAGAATGGAAGGATCCGACAGTGAAAAGTGCACGGCAGGACGCCATTGAAGGGGTGAGTTCGGGACTTAGGCCACCGAAAAGCCGAGGACCGTGATTTGCCTTAGTCCACGCGAGTAATGAACATGGTTTTGTTCCAAATGCTGAACTAACATTTTATGCCGTAAAAACATAAGACAATTGGGCAAATTACGTGAAGGAAGTAAAGAAAAATGAAAAAAGATTTGTGGAAAGCAGACGAATTACAGGACTATGTCGACGATGAAAAGTTTTTAATACGACTTTCTTCATCGTCCGGATCATCCTCAAGTTCATCACCCGAACCCGGTTCATCCAAAGCGGGAAGATCAGGCCTTGCAGATATGATAGGTGTACGTCCAATGTCTGAGAGCAACGCCAATGATTAAGGTGTGTTGTATTTATTTTACCATCCTACAAATATTAATTTATGAATGAATGAACTTAAAATTACAAAATTACAAACGAAAAACGTGGAACTGTGTCGCCTGTTTGAGTCACACTCGACCGTGATCTTCACGAGTCGATTTCGCAACAGCGCGCTCCATCTACGCTGTACTGCAATTTAAGGTTGGAACGCTCTATAGTACAAAACATTAGTATCTACATACCTTGCAACCTATTGCATCCAGACGTGAGTAAAATAGTTTAAGATACCTATTCATCATCACTTGACACTTTATCACTGACACTGTCATTGCCGCTGTAAGATGATGCGCTTCACACTGCGTCGTCTTCGGTCCCATCCATTTCCTTGAAAATTGACGTGGTTTTGAAGCTCTTGGAGTTGGCCCCGTGATGTAGGGGTAGCATGCCTACCTCTTACCCGGAGGCCCCGGGTTCGATTCCCGGCCAGGTCAGGGATTTTTACCTGGGCCTGAGGGCTGGTTCGAGGTCCACTCAGCCTACGTGATTAGAACTGAGGAGCTATCTGACGGTGAGATAGTGCCCCGGTCTAGAAAGCCAAGAATAACGGCCGAGAAGATTCATCGTGCTGACCACACGACACCTCGTAATCTGCAGGCCTTCGGGCTAAGCAGTGGTCGCTTGGTAGTCCAAGGCCCTTCAAGGGCAATAGTGCCATGGGGTTTGGTTTGGTTTTGAAGCTCTTGGCTACCATCCCTCCTGCGATTAATTTCCACGCATCCAGGATCCAGTCACAGAGTGAGAAACTGAATGCTTTTTGAGTCGTCCCCTCGGTGTCATTTAGAATATCACCGCCATTCACGGTAGCATCACCGCAAACGTACCCTAAAAGACCGGTTGATGGAGACATTTAAGGGTTACAGCATTCCCATCATTCCACCAGGAATCACAAACGTGTCAGATCGCTGTTTTCTCGTTATCTTATTCACGTTCTCTGTCACGTGACCACGGAAGCTGTCATTCACCAGGATGGATGGACGATGTAACAGAGCACAAGGACGACGAAACCACACTATTTTTAACCAGTCCATGTACAAGTCTTCGTTCATCACCCCTTCTCCTGCACGCTCACTTGCATCCCTGGGGGTAGTTTTTCCTTTGGCATTGTTTTTTCGCTTAAAAATTGTGAAAGACGGTAGTTTGTCCCCATCAGCACTGATGCACAACATTACAATACAACGCTGTTTTTCTGCCCCTGCAGTTCGAACTTGAACGGAGTTTCGCATGCTTTGTTGGCCGTAGTTTCCCCAGGCATTTTTGTTAAAAATACGGGAGTTTAGTGAGCATTTCCTATTGCTCCCATGCTGCAATCATGCGTCTTCCTTAAATTCAAGACAAGTCGCTGAAATGCTAGCAGTTTCTCATTGTACGTTTCGGGTAGCCGCTGAGTCATTGTCCTTCTACCTTCTTCTGCAAATTACCAACTCATGTCGTGCCATGGAACGCCTTGCTCAACAGTAACTTGCTTTAAATTGACTTTCAGGTATTTCCATTCTTTCAGCAATTTTTCGCCCTTCAGACGGTAGCATTTCAACTGAAATAGAAAATCCATCTGCTCGTGTTTTACGTACGTACTGTTTCATAAGATCGTTTCCCAGTTCTAGATATTGTGTTTTCCCCCCGTGAAATGCCTTCCGATTGTGTGATTTTTAAAAAAATGCAACTTTAATTAAAATCCAACGCCGCACGTTCTTTTCATCAACAAGAAATTTCTTTCTCTATTACCATTTTCTTCGGCGTAATATACAACTTGTAATGTCCGGCTCGATGGCTAAATGGCTTGCGTGCTGGCCTTTCGGCACAGGGGTCCCGGGTTCGATTTCCGGCAGGTTCGGGAATTTTAACCAAACTTGGTTAATTTTCCTGGCACGGGGACTGGGTGTATGTGTCGTCCTCATCAAGATTTCATCCTCATCATGACGCGCAGGTAGGCTACGGGGGTCAAATCATAAGACCTGCATCTGGCGAGCCGAACTTGTCCTCGGACACTCCCGGCACTAAAAGCCATACGCCATTTCATTTCATTTACTACGTGTAATTTAAATTTGGAAGTGTAACGTGCTCTGAGTGGTTTGACACGACGCAGGTTCCTAAATTTACAGCGGTCAACTGCCGTGCAAACAATAAATGCAACTAGGTACCGTACTTTCACAACCCTCAGCTCCCCACAAGCTAAGGCTGTACCTGATGCTATTAGGCGAGCATTGAACTCTAAAGTATGTAAAACACTGCCACATTTCGCAGAACGAAGCTATGTACTTTGAGTCTAAAATGGAACTGAGAAAAAATCCCCAGAAATTTTGTCTCAAAATTCAGGTGTGGCTTATACACGTGAGCGGCCTATACGCGCGTAAACACGACATTCTTCTATGTAGAAAATTCTCTGAATTTACGCAATGCCTTTCATCACTCGAGACGATTTTTAGGTTATTATTTATCACAAAAACATTGCCTTACAAGATACTCAATTAAATTCCTCCTCGCCATAAGACCTATCTGTGACGGTGCGACGTAAAGCCCCTAGCAAAAAAATAAATAAATAAAATAAAATAAATTCCATACTTTTATTTAATCAAAATCATTAACTTTGCTTCTACTCCCATATACACAAGAATACACTATAACACGAAGAAGCAACATACCCCTCCCCTCTCCCCGGAACAAAAATTCCCACTCACCCTTCTGCTAATCTAATCTCCAGGACCACCTCAGTCTGGAAGTGGTTGTTTGATGGTGACGGACTATTCATTAGTAGGTTAGATAAGTACAGAAGCATTTCTATAGTTAATGTGACGGTTGAATACTACTATAATCATTATTTGTTAATATTTGTTCATAATATCACCAACTTTCAATCAATGGCAGTTTACGCAACGTATAAGATATTGTACTTATATGCGAATGATTTAAAGTGATTTGATTGAATCTGAGGATGTCCTGGTAGAACGAAACATATCATTCTTTGTTTAATAGTGTGTAATTTTTTACAGTTATGTGTTATAATTAGTGTTTTCGACAGACTGAAAAGTTTTAAGTTACATAACCTCAAGAACGGTAAACACTTTCGTTTCGCAAGAAGCATGGATTGAAAGTCGGCAATATTCATTATCATGCCATTAAGGGATTTCATAAAATATTAAAGAGAGCAGTTCTTTCTGTCGACTTGAGAAATCATCTTATATCTTCTATTTATCTTCACACACGTAACTTTTGAATACAAATGCAAGCTCGTTATTTTCTACGAATTTCTCTACACTTTCGCACTTATAGCAAAATAAGTACATTTCGCTTTAAATTGTCCTTATCGCTTTAAATCGCGAAAATAAAAACCACTATCTTCATAACCAGAATCATATGATTCGTTAAGATATCTCAAAATATTTTTTGTCGCGTTTGTCGTTCATGCGAAAGAATCATGTCCCTAGGCATAATATATATTCTAGTCCAAGACTGATATTTATAAACGTATTATGGTCCACGACAAGTATCAGGTGGACATTTCCTTTACTCCAGTCTCATTATGTTGAACTTGTCACATTGGGTACACTTATCATTGAGAAATAAATACGCCGAAACTTAGTTGCATAATCATGTGGACAATTCATAGTGTATATGAATATCTATTTGATAGCGAGCTCTGGGGACAATTAATTCACCATGTTCTATGTGGTACATGGTTCGATACATTTCTACCGTAGAATTCGTATGCAACATATAATGGATTTTAATCTAACTTTAAGATGATGACTCTCAAAACAGAAACATCATGGACGCTACTCTCGAAGTAGTGTGTCATTGAAAGGACTTGGGGAAATTTCTGCCGGAGATGGAACCAACATTCCAAACGTACTCCCACTTATACCAGAGTAAGTTCTTAGCCCAATAAGCTGAGTCCGATTCTGATTGGACACTGTCTTAACAAAGGAAGCGGACAAATAGTTACACAGAATTGTGAGAGAATAATAATACTGAACTGTGGATGCACGCATAAATTATATATTTACACAAAGCTGGACAATAAAACAACTCAGCTACTCGACGTGTGTTTGTTAGAAGCAGCTGGTAACGGCACGGCTGTGTAGGGGAAGAGTACACATTGTCACATGAACGTGCCAGGCCGTTCGGAACTTTGAAGACAAGTTTACTCTTTATAGGACGTGCATTTCTCATAGATGCCGGATGGCCATTGAATTGATATTCCGGGATGAGAGGAACGCCTCTACGGTAAATTGTCGTTACAGGCAGCTTAGCTCCTATACTTTGTTAACAACAACGTTTTAATACCAATTTATGGTTAAGTTTTTCGTGAGGTAAAAATAATGATAATATCATAACAAGGTACTATTGCGCAGTCATCAACCAGAAATGAATCAATGTTGCCGTGTCATAACAGAAGATCCCTCGATTGAGAAAAGGGAAAGACAGTTCAGTCTTCAGACCCAGGAAATTGTCAGAAAAGTTACTTTCCACCTGAGGATGAATCCGCAGAAATTGGCACATAAACAACGCATTTTTCTGAAAAAAATGAAAAATCAGACCCCGCTGGCTGACAGAGATACTCAAAGACAAAACCAGCAGAAATTTAAGACAGACTTGTTTCTGGAAATAAAATTGCGGAAATGAGGGACAGTCATGAGGAATAACGTGCTATTATGGAACACCTCGTCGAGAAAGCGACACAAGACAAGTCTTAGGTTGGAGAAACTTAGACGAACTTGTAAATAAAAGAGGTGTAAGTCAGAGAACAAGAAATGTAATGTAACTTCTGTTTTCGAAGCTCACGGTTGACTCTATCGATGCTAATAAATAAATAAATAAATAAATAAATAAATAAATAAATAAATAAATAAATAAATAAATAAATAAATAAATAAATAATAATTGTTGCCGGCCTCTGTGGCTCATGCGGTGGAGTGAGATGTACAGGCACGTACCGTAAAAGAACTTCCGGGGGACAACATTCTGTCACCTCAACATCCTCGAAAATCATAAATGTCCATAGTGAAACGCGAAAATAATAATAAT